>NW_012267269.1:10208625-10221751 GCF_000151885.1 Dipodomys ordii
TGCTGGGTCATAGGGGAGCTCTATGTGGAGTCTTTTGAGGAACCTCCATACTGCTTTTCAAAGTGGTTGAACAAGTTTACACTCCCACCAACAATGTACTATGGTTCCCTTCTGTCCACATCCCCTCCAGCATCTGTTGTTATTAGAGTTCTTGATTTTAGCCATTCTAACTGGGTGAGGTGGTATCTCAATGTTGTTTTGATTTGCATTTTTTTTATGGCTAGGGAGGTTGAGCATTTCTTCATGTGTCTATTGGCCATCCTTCTTTCTTCTTCAGAGAAGTTTCTCTTTAAGTCTTTAGCCCACTTTTTTTTATTGGGCAGTTGTTTCTTTGAGGATTTGTTGTTGGGGGTTTAATTTTTTTTGAGTTCCAGGTATATTTTAGATATGAGACCCTTGTCTGTTATATGGCCAGTGAAGATCTTCTCCCAATCCGTGGGCTTTCTATTGATCTTGCTAGCTATGTCCTTTGCCATGCAGAAGCTCTGCAATTTCAACTTAGCATGGTCATATGTACATAGCTTTTGACGTTTTCTGCTTGTCTGCTAAGATTATCCTAGATGTATACTAGTTTTGCAAACAAGGGAAACCATGGGCCCTATGTTTCTTTGGGCCTGGCCTACTTCAGTGAATACAATTTTTTCCAAGTCTTTCCATTTCCTAACAAATGTGGTGGTGTCATTCTTTCTGATGTGGGCATAGAATTCCATTGTGTGTGTGTGTGTGTGTGTGTGTGTGTGTGTGTGTGTGTATGCATGCACATGACATTTTCTTGATACATTCATCTACTGAGTGACATCTGGGCTGGTTCCATATCTTAGCTATTGTGAATGATGCTGTTATAAACATAGTTGTGCTGGTAGCTTTAGTATGACCTTGTTTTGGCAAATGCCCAAAAGTAGGATTACTCTATGTGTAATCTTTTGAGGAACCTCCATACTACTTTCCAAAGTGATCGAACAAGTTTACATTCCCACCAACAATGCAGTAGTGTTCCTATGTTGAAAACAAACTGAACAGCTTTGGGAGTGAAGGAGGAGTTTGGGAGGTGGGAATGTAAAGGATGGTAGGGGAAAACAAAGGAGGAGGTAACAATTCTTAATAGGAAATGTACTCATTACCTAAATCATGTAACTGTAACCCCTCTGTACAGTATCTTTACAATAAAAATATATTGTTCCTTTTTCTTTAGCAGATTACAATTTAATGGGAAAGGTAGACCCAAATATTGAGCAGTAATTGCTAAGATGACTGTATATAAAGCATAAGCATGAAAACCACACAGGAATGTCTGCCCAGAGACACAAGAGCTGTTGCTTGCAGGAGGAGCAGGATTTTGCCAAGTGGAGAGGGGAAAAAAAAGTGTAAGAAAGTAAAAAGTGCTGTCAGCAGAAGGCCAGGCATATGCAAAAGCATGAAAACAGCATACTGAGTTAAACAGTTGCAAGCTGTACACTATGACACAGTACACTCTCTATTTAAACAATGGTCATTTTCCACTTGCCATCAAGAAGGGAAGTAGAGGTTAGATAATTTTCCCCCTGGAAGCAGTGTTCCTACCCCCTGAGAGTTTAAATTTAGTTTCAATGAAATGATATCCATTCAGCCTTAAAAATAACACCAGCAAGAAAGCCCTAATTCTAGTTGCTGTCCTGTGAGTTCAGAGAAGGTTGTGCATAACTGAGAGTTTGAGGAGAAGCCTAATCATCTGACAATGGGAAGAAAAGTACCTGGTTGGGACATGGTGGGTCCTAGAGTTGTAATTCAGATGGTGGATAGATAAGACAAGGTGAGGTCTTACTCATGGGCAATCACAACACAGCAAGCTCTGAGCACAGGAGTCTATTGGTAGACTCTGTAGTGAGCGTCTATCACTTTCCAGCTGGTTACAAAAAACGGAGAAAAACAGAGTTAGATTGAGCCACATAAAACGCCTAATAATTAATGACCTTGTTTGATCTATGAAAATGACACCTTTTTATACTTTAATTGAATATTTGATGAGTATTTATCCAGGACTTGTAGGTCTCCTACAAACTACATGTCCTACATGATTAAATTGAGATAAAAATATGACAGCAGTTATTCTTATCAGGAAAATGTGCATACTCTGAGATGTCTTATTAAGGGAGGTAATATACCAGTCAGTTGAAAGATGCAAGGAATCTATTCATTTATATGTGTGATTATTTTCTCATTCTATATACCTATACAAACCAGCTTCTTCAAAAATCACAAAGGCTTCTCCACAGGGAGGAAAAAAGGATTCTTTAAAACTCCAAATTAGAAGTAAAGGAATAGTAGGAGAGAAAGAGAGAAATAGAGAGAGGGGGTGGGGAGAAATATCAAACCTGATGCTTTCAGGTTCCTTATAAGATCAATTCAATTATGTAAAATCTATAGAAAGAAAACCAAATATCAATGGTCATGTGAACATACCCCCAAACAGAAGGCTACTGAGAAATTAGAAATTTCTCTGGTTCCAATGCCAGAGAAATTTCCAATACCTTGCATCTCAATGTGAATTTTGAGTCACCTTAGATAATGAATAGGGTCAAGTCAACAATGAACACTTCAAAATTAGACAGCAAACAGGAAATGGCATGCATCAGAATAGCTAAAGTGCACCAAAAAGACGTGCATGTTTGCTTCCATCTGTCATCTCTCTATGCATGTAGTTTGTTACTTTAGTAGGGGAAAAAAATATCTGGAATGCAATTCCAGTGGTCATTTCTAAAAAGAAAGGCAATTGTCAAGATGGGTGCTGGTGGCACATACCTGTAATTCTAGCTGAATATTCAGAAGGCTGGCATCTGAGGATGGAGGTTCAAACTAAGCTAGAGCAGACAAGTGCATGAGACTTATGCTTAATTAGCCAAAAACAAAAGTGAAGTTAAAGTTCAAAGGTCAGATAAGGTGATGTTAAGCAAAATGAACCCCAAGATAAGGACACAAGTGTTTTTTTTTCTTGCTTGCTATTATATAAGGTACCATGTGATTTTTTTGTTGCTTTGCATGTCCTTCCCCCATGGTATAACCCCTGTTTTCACTGTATTTGATGTTAGTATAATTTGGGGAGGGAAAGGGAAAAAATTGTTTAAATAGGGATACAGGTGGACCCACTGCAACAATGAGATGTACAAGACACTACGTCGAAAAATGAACTTTACAATTTAGGTGGGGGTAGGGGTGTGGGAGACTGGGGAGTGTAGTTGTGGATGTGGGAGGGAAGAGATGGTAGGGGAAAAACAAAGGTGGAGGCAACAATGCTGGATAAGAAATGTACTCATTACCTTGCTCATGTAACTGTAACCCCTCTGTATGGTATTTTCACAATAAAAAACTTCTTTAAGAAAAAAAAAGGTGAAGTTCAAGTGGTAGTGTCAGTTTTGCAAAAGTCAAGTGAGAACACAGGGCCCTGAGTTCAAGCCCCAGTATCAACACACATACATAAAAAGACATTACTCTCCTTCCTTCCTTGTCAATGGATACTAATAATGGGACAAAACTTTAATACTATTATTTTAAGCCATCTACTTTCTCATCCCTACTTCTAAATGAATGAAACATATTCTCAGAAATATAAGTGGCTCACATCTGTAATCCTAGATATTCAGGAGGCCGAGATCTGAGGATCACCGTTTAAACCCAGCTCAGGCAAGAAAAGGCCATGAGACTCTTATTTCCAATTAACCACCAGAAAACCAGAAGTTGTGCTCTTGCTGGTAGAGTGCTCATCTTGAGCTGAAAAGCTGAGGGACAGTGCCCAGGCCTACAGTTCAAGCCCCAAGACAAACGAAAAAAAGAAAGAGGAGGAAAGAAGGAAGGGAGGGAGGGAGGGAGGAAGGAAGGAAGGAAGGAAGGAAGGAAGGAAGGAAGAAAGGAAGGAAGGAAGGAATGAAAGAAGGAGAGATGGAGGGAGGGAGGGAGGAAGGAAGGAAGGAAAGGAAAAAGAAAAGAAAAGTTAAGAAAAGAAATATAAGTTGCCCCAAATGAGGTTATTTAATAATTTCTTTATCAATTGCATCCTAGCAAAATTTCTCATTTTGAGGACTACGTTCCTTTACTACATAGTTATATCTTAAGATATTTCATTTCTTTGTCTCAAAAACAAAACCAGCCATAAAAACAATAGATTTTCATTGCCTACAAAACTCTCCCAGTGATTTTAAAAATCCTGCATTTTCTCCTTTCCTTTCCTGTTTTTCATTAACAGCCCAAACACTTTTTTCTGTGTCCTTGGTGTAGATCCGTGGCCCTTTCTGCAAAGGAGAGGGGGCCAAGATATCGTTTATAAAGCCAGCTGGCACAATTTCTTCAGGAGGACCATTAGCCCTGCCCTTTTGCGTGACACTCTCTTCTTTAACAAGCTATTGATTTCTCAAAGAAAGTGGGGATAGAAATCAAAATGCAGCTAAGGAAATGAAGAAAGCAGAAAGAAATACACTGGACAGGAATGGGTACCTGGGACCATATTAATGTAGGAAGGAAAAATAAATTCTTAGAATACAAGACCCGTGAGAGACCTCAAAACATCACAGTATCCAAGAAGGTCTTGTAGCTAGACGCACACGTGGTAGTAGCCCATCCTGTGGTCTCCCTTGACTCATATATTGTAAAAATGTCCTGTTCCTTCCTTGACCCCAGTATAAAACTTTTACTAGGCTTACCCTGTCAGTGATTAACAAAATGATTCTGTGAATTGGGTAGTACTTGTTCACCAAGGAGAAAATCCATTTGTCCTTTTTGCGATTGGAAGACAGAATGTGGGGGGTCTGACTATTTCTTCCCTTTGTGAACCTTTCTGGAAATTACCTTCCACAGGTCTGTTTTCATCTCACTGTTCAGTGCTAAGTTGATGAGGCAGAACTAAGTTTTACCCTGATTTTTTTTCTTTCATGGCAGAGGATTTTCATTTTCAGTTCAGCCCAGGAGGGATTGGATCCATAATACAGGTTCTCTGAGCTCTGCTGGTGTGTACTATTCACACATCATCTTTGGGCTAATCCTGAAATCTTGCTGTAACTCACTTCTTTACTCAGTGAGGTAGCATGTAGAGCCTATGGTTTGAGCTGCCATTTCTCATTAGAAAAAAAAACACTATTTTTTTAAGTTAAAAAAAAATCTTATCTTGAGATAATTTGATCTTACCTATGAGCCATTACTCTATCACAGACATTTCATGATACCAATATAAATAACACTTGAGCACTTTTTAAATACTTGGCAAGCTAAAACTGTGAAAATAAAAGTTTAAAGTTCAAACCATCTCCTTTTTCTTAATTTAGAAGTTATTGTATCCCATGATTTCAGTGACATACATGTAATCCCTGAGAAGAGAGCCCATAGAATTTTTTGTCCCCTGTTTATGAATAGACTTTATACCTCATTTTGAAATAAAACTATTTATGATAACTGATTAGGTAAAATAATTGTCTCATTTAGACAAACATTGTAGTAAATATAGTATATATTATGTATTTTAAAGGTTTATTCAATGAATACTATCCATGATAATTCAATAGAAGTACACAAGTGAGCAACTATAATTTTACCCTGAGGCTTTTAAATATCATAAAAAACAAGCATGAATTACTTAAATCCCTCAACAGAAAAATAATCTTAGGATGATACATTTGTTCATGCATTATCTTTCATGCAATTCTCATCCTCATCTAATTAGTGATTTCCATTTGTATTGATCTTAAACATTCATAATTAATTTATTGCACCCAAAATTTCTTGTCCCCCACTATACTTATAACTCACAAACTCTTAGAAGAACTGATGTGCAAAATGAAGGTTCCATATGTTTATTCAACTTGGACTTTGATATTTTCATTTTCTTTTAAATCCCTCTAATATGTGCTATAGAATTTTATCCACCCTCAAGATGAAGAAAAGGCCCACTGGATACTGATACCCAAGTATGGCTCAAGGATGGGCTTCCTGGATCATGTCTTAATTTCAACTACTCAGGAGCCATATATCTGAAGGAATATAGTTTGAAGTCAACCCTGGGTTAAAAGTTAGCAAGACTTCAAATCAACAAACAGAGCATGGTAGCATGCTTGTAATCTAAGCTCTGTGGGACTAGAGGTAGACAGCTGTAGTCTGAGGCTGGCCTGGGCAAACATGAGAGACCTGATCCAAATATAACTGGATGCAAAAAATATTAAATAATAAAAATTATATTTATATGCATCTAATATAAAAATATAACTAAAGAATAAAATGCTTATGTTGTAGAATGATTGCCTACCACACATGGGCCCTTGAGTTTAATACTCCAGTACCACCAAAGAAATCTAGCTCAGGGGCTCCAACCACCTATCATTCTACCTCACATCAACTCCAAGTCAACCTCCCAGAACATTTGGTTTCCTCAGAACTATGTCTAGCTCTGATCTGATCTAGTATCTCTAGTATCTGTTTTATACCACTTATTATTCACCATATTGATAGTATAATAATATCAATAATATCATACACTAGTATGGTACTGCTTTCTAAACATTTGGGGAATATTTCATGTTGAGATACAAGTGAACAGGAGCAAACACTCACGCTGTTCACTGACTCTAAGGATTATGGTAAGAAACCCCTAAATTATAGCTCAATTCTGATTAAGAGACAAGAAATGTGATTAAGGTTTGTATTCCCAATTCTTTTTAAGTACTTGTGTAAAGGAGTTGTCATTTAACAAAGTGGTTTATGAATACAATGTGTCTTAATAAATGTCACCACATTCAATATTCTTACCCATGTCTTCCAACCTACTCCTTCCTTCACTTTTCTTTGTTTTGTATGATATACATTGAATTCTTGATTTCTCCCACTTTCTTCTCTTAATTTTTCCACCCTTCTCCCCTTGACTTCACCACACCAATATCAAGAACCCATTTCCCAGATTTAACCTTTATAAGGGATTATACTATTTAAGTTCTCCCTTGAATATACCATATTTCAGTTAAAACATTTGTATACACTTGTATACTGCACGACATATTTATTTTTATGTTTATAAACTAAGTCTAGTTTCTACATATGAGAGAAAACATGCAACCTTTATCTCTATGAGCCTGCATTACTTCATTTAATATAATTTTTCAGGTCCCTCCATTTCTTTGCAAATGGTACAATATCATTCTTTCTAATAGATGAGTACAATTCCATTCTGTACATATACCACATTTCCACTTGTCCACTGAGGAGCATCTGGGCTGATTACATACTGTGTCCATGGAGAATACTGCTGTATTGAGCATATTATTCTGGTAGCTTTTCTCTATCAGATAAATATAAGCTTCTATAAGTATTGAATCAGGAAAAAAATTACATATCACTTTCTGTAAAGCCCAACTTCTGGTATACAAAAAAATCAGATCAGGAAGAAATAGGTCTGTTTCAAATGGCAGGGAATAGACAGAAAGCTTAGACCATAACGCTCATACAGTGGAACCATAAAACTGAAATCCTGCTTGTTCAGCAAATGTCATCAGACATAATAGTGTCATGGCTTTCCATGAAAGTATTAGGTTGCTGGGAATCTAGCAACTAAGGCTACATGCAATGTTCCACAGATTACACTGTCTATAACTCTGCTGGGTTGCACCAGCTCTACACAAGGAAACCCAAACCAGTCCCCTCTACCAAACAGGTAAGTCAATAACATTATGAGCATTATGCCATACTGGACTGTCTTGAAGAGAGCACTGTGACTATAAAAGACACTAGAGTTTATCACTGAGGAAAATGGATGGTTCTACTCAATCCATCGATGGGACTTCATTGTTGTACCCAATAAAAGTAACCAATTACTATGAAGAGCTTTTCACAGATTAAGAACATTCCCCCCCTCTCTCTCTCACACACACACATTTACTAATTACTGATCTTTATTCTAATAATAACTTTCACATGTTACTTCACTCCATTCTTAAAGATAATACCCCAATTTTTCTAGACAGAATTCTGTGATGAAAAGTTAGTCATTTTTATTCAAATTGTACCCAGCCTCTAAATTCCAGATTTGGGATCTTAATTCCAGAATGTGAAGTTCCAAAGTCCCTGTTTTCAAATACTGTGCATCTATCTCTTCCTCAAGAGACTAATACAATTGTTGAACTCATACACAATGAGAGATTCACAGATCTTTATGAGGTCACTTGGTGAAGGTCATGAATTAGAAAGATGTTTTGATTTCTCTACACATATAGCTTTGACTAAATGTTATCCAAGAATCATCCCAAAGAATGTGAAAGCAAAGTGCTAAACAATTTTTGAACTTTACACTATGTAGCATCATTTACTTTTATGGGATTTGAGCTGTAGTGCAATATCATTTCAGAATAAGTCCAAGTATCCCTGCCTGAATATTTATATGACATTCTGTGTCTTTAAAAAAATCAAGGTTAATGCTATGGTACATTTGGTTTGTCCTTAAAAAATAATAATGTGATATTGCTGGAAGCCATTTTAATAAGGATTCCAAACTTTGATTTCTTTTACCCTTACCAAATTATCTTGGGAGTCTATGTTATTTCAAATATGTATAAATTTGGAATAATAAAGGGATAAAGCAGAGTATATGAATACAGAAGAGAAAATTGCTATTTTTATAATGCCTTAATGAATTTAGCATCTACTTTAGATTCTCTCTGCCCCTCCTCTCTGTCCCAGGCTCTGTCTTCTTATCTGTCTTTCTTTCTGTGTCTCTGTCTCTGTGTCTCTCTCCTCTCTTTCTCTTTTTATATGCTTATGGGGTAGGTATATACAAGTGCACACACAAGTGTGTGTGTGTGTGTGTGTGTGTGTGTGTGTGTGTGTATGTGTATAAAACTTAAATTACTTTCCTTGACTCTTAATGTTCTGAAAAATGCTATTTATGGGGCTGGGAAGGTGGCTCAGTGGTAGAGTGCTTGCCTTGCAGGCATGAGGCCCTGGGTTTGATTCCTCAGCACCACATAGGCAGAAAAAAAGCTGAAAGTGTCACTGTGGCTCAAGTGGTATAGCACTAGCCTTGAGCTGAAGAGCTGAAGGACAATGCCCAGGTCCAGAGTTCAAGCTCCATGACAGACAAAAAAAGAAAAGAAAAATGATATTTACTACTTATTGTATAGGCATGACTAAATCATTAAATTAGGTTCATATAATCAGTGAAGTTACCAAATATAAAGTTCAGTAGTAAATTCAAGGACATGTGCAATGAAAATGACAAAACAGGCAGATGTCCAGGGACATGAGAGTGGCCCCCTCCGCGCTCTTTGCCAATGTTGGATACATGCTGTCCATCCTAGAATAGGAGCTGAATTTTCTTCCCAGTAAAGTTTGTAAGATTGCTTCCTGTAACGGGAAACATTTAAGTTGTGAAAAATCTCTATTTCAGATGCATAGCATTATATAGGTTAAGAGAAACTGTCAAGGGAACTCTTTGTCTTAGATTATGGGCTTGTTTTCTATAAGTAGATATGCCACCCTGCTAAGGCCATCCTGCAACAAGAATGCTTCCTTAGAGCAAATTCCATGGGATAATTTAACCAAAGTTACAGTTGACAAGGTGCTCACCCCATTATCAGCATCTTTGCCTTCTAAGGAGCTCTCTGTGGCACAGAGAATGAATAGATGAAAGGCTAGCTTCTGTAACTTTCCTCCTACATAGTATTTGGTGAAGTAAAATGATTATTATTATTATTATTTGTCTGTTGTGGGGTTTGACCTCTGGGCCTGGTAGCAGTCCCGGTGCTCTTCAGCTCAAGGCAAGCACTCTACTACTTGAGTCACAGTGCCTCTTCCAGTTTTCTGGTGTTTTATTGGAGATAAGAGTCTCACAGGCTTTCCTGCCTGGGCTGGCTTTGAACCATGATCCTCAGATCTCAGCCTCCTGAGTAGCTAGGATTATAGGCGTGAGCCACCAGCGCCCAGCTAAAATTATTTTTATCCTCTAATTTTGCTATTTCTTCTTTCCATGGGACAGTGTTGCTCAATTGTTGTAATACATATCTACTCAGTCCTAGCTACGTGTCACTTTGGGGGACATTTCCATTTTTGTGGAAAATAATCTGAAGGATCTCTCTGTGAAACTATAGTTCTGGTAGATATCAAATATTCTGAGTTAAGGATGTCAGGAAACATCTCTTTACTGCTCTTTCGGGACATTGTCTGTGTTACTCAGCTTGCCATCATTATCTTGGAGAAGAGGAGAAAAAAGTCCATCTGCTGTCATGAAGGGGATGCTCCCGTCTCCCCAGATGCTCAGGCATGCATTGCCAGGTGCTGGTTGGTCTGTTTGGATGCAAAAGTCTATGTGGAGGTACTATTATTGTACAGTCCACATTTGCATATATAGTTACATAAGCTATTCATTCTTTCATATGCATCTTAATATTGCTATTTGTTTATGCTCTCTTACTAATAGAATACTGCTGACTAATGAATGGGAAAATATACTGATTCTACATTTTCTCAACAGTGCTACGGTGGCCCACAATCATTCATTGGGAGAGAACGGGACAAAAAATAGCACAGAAACACTCCATAACGCTGCCACTTCACATCTCCGCTCCCCTTCCCTCTCCCCAGGCGAAATTCTTTATCAATATTCTTCTAATAACAAATATAAATAAACAAAATGAATATTAAAAGAGAATATGATACGATATACATACAATAGAAATAGATTAGACTTTTCCCCTGTTTTTCTCTAAGGAAATAATTACCTTAAGGCTAAAACCTTAAGAGATTTCTTGGCCTTCTGTCACCAGATTTTATTTTACTAACATTAGTTAGTTGTGGGTAGCCATGTAATTGTGAAAAAAACAAATCTTATCATTACCAAATGTTCTTTCTGTAGTTCCTCTGATCTGTGAAATGTGTATAAACACAGACGTTACAAAGGCAAATGTGAGTTCTAGCTGGCAAAACTGAGCTCATTGGCAGCTATTAGGAGGTACTGCTTCTAATGGATGTGCAATCTTCCCAGAGCAGAAGACCATCAAAAGCCTCTGAGTTTTGATTTCTGAGTTTCTTTCTAGAAGTGTTTTAAACTAGATTCCCAAAAACCTCTAAATGCAAAAGACCTACAAATTATAGAAGACCTGGCAAAATATAGTACAGTACATGTCCTTATAAATGTACAGCTGAACTGGAAAGTAAGGATAATCCTACAGATCAGATTCAACAGATGTTAGACTGATGCCCTAGGGGAGCTTGTCAGCATCAAAAAAAAAAAAAGAAGAAGAAGAAGAAGGAAAAACAAAGAGCAGTAGACATGACCTTGAGCTTTAACCAAAGGAGGTGTAAGAATAGTGACTGACTGCTTCAGAAGGGAAGTGCTGTGCCCCTGTTACATGACGACTTGAAGACATCTGTTAGAAAGCAGGGGTTAACAAAATCTTCTTTATCATAGCCTGAAATTTGCTAGGGAATAAACCTCTCCCAATCCTATAGTTCAGTGTTGGAGAACATTCCTAATATAAGTTGACAAATGATAATTAGCTAAGACCCTTCCACAGCTCAGTCTCCAGCAAAGATGAATTCACAATACACAAAGAAAAACAAAACAAAACAAAAAGCATAAGGGAACCAAGCTTTCCCAAATAAGACTAGCAAGGCTAATGAAATCTCACAATGATCCAGATAAAAATCACCCAATATATGCAAGTCTCACACTCGCTGTCTCTCTCTCTCTCTCTCTCTGTAGATAGATAGATAGATACACACACACATACATACATACATATAGATACATATATGTAAAATAGTAAGTTATCAAAAATTGAAAGAAGAATAAAATATTAAAATATGAGAAGCAGACCAATATGGTAAGAATAAATAGGAACAATAGGGATGAGCTATAATGTATAAGTAAATATAATTAATACATGAGATAGAATTCAAGACTGTAATACTATTTAGATCAAAAGAAAATGACAAGTTGTTTCTCAAATACAGTTAAAGATATGAGACATGAAGACAGGAAAAGAAGGCCTTAAACAGACTGAGTTGGCATTAAAGACCAATGAAAAGCAATGATGGAGACAACATTAGAAAAGCTAACCATTGACATAATTTTTTAAATGGAATTTGTTTCATTGGTTATAGGGGATAGGCAATTTACTGTTGCATTACTACGTGTTTGCAATATTTTCCAAAAAAATCTTACCCCCTCTGTGATTCTTCCTAACTCTTTTCCCTCTTTGGCTGACAGTTTTTCATAATTGATGAAAAAGGAATCAATTCTCAATCTCAGTTAGCACAACCAATTACCAGTGGAATAAGCATATGTGGACATGCCTTAAACAATCTGTGAAGGACCAGAACAAAGAAATTTCAAAAGTAATCAAAGCAGGTGCCATTGGATATAAAACATATGTTTCTAATTACCTAGGATGCTGAGATAAGGAGGATCACACTTCCAGGAGAGACCAGCAAAAAGTGTTGCAAGACTCCAGCTCAACAGAAAATCTGCACTGGTGAGTTTTACGCACATGCGTGCGCGCATGCACACACACAAACACACACAAGTATATACATATGGTCTAAGCTATGATGGAAAGTATAAATAGAAGGCTTATGGTTCAGGGCTTCCCAGGAGGAATATGAAACCTACCTGAAAAATAACCAGAGCAGTAAAAGAGCAAGTGGTACAGCAATTGCTTAGTAAGTACAAAGCCCCAAATTCAAACCCTAGTCATCAAAAAGAATTATTAGATTTTCTGCAAGATAGAAATACAATGGAAAATAAAATAGGCTTTAGTTAACTAAAGTTCAGTTTGTTCTTTTGAGGTAAGCTTGACGAACTATTTATTTTCAGTCCTACATGAGTGTCTTCATAGGCAAATAATGCAATTCTCAAAATTAACATGAGTGCATTTCAAAATACGTGTGCTTGACAGTCTTGTGCCCTAGTACTACTCATTCAATATTTCAGTATTTCATGTGATCTACTTAAGGAGAAGAGCTCATGCCTACATGGCTGCCTGTGCTCCACAGCCATTCTCCTCCTCCTCCTCCTCCTCCTCCTCCTCCTCCTCTTCTTCTTTTTCTTCTTCTTCTTCTTCTTCTTCTTCTTCTTCTTCTTCTTCTTCTTCTTCTTCTTCTTCTTCTTCTTCTTCTTCTTCTTCTT
>NW_012267269.1:10222286-10254148 GCF_000151885.1 Dipodomys ordii
TTCTTCCTTCTTCTTCTTCTTCTTCTTCTTCTTCTTCTTCTTCTTCTTCTTCTTCTTCTTCTTCTTCTTCTTGTCTTTTTAATAATCTTTTTGGTATCGTTATTATTGAGGTGATATACAGAGGAGTTACAGTTACATGAATCAGGTATTGAGTACATTTCTTTTTTAAATTTTTTTCAATTTTTATTGTAAAGATGCTGTACAGAGGGGTTACAGTTACATGAGCAAGGTAATGAATATATTTCTTGTTGAACATTGTTACCCACTTCTTTGTTGTTCTCCTACTATCCCTTCCCTCCCCTACCTCTTCCACTCCTCCCCCTGCCCCCTGAAGTTATAAAGTTCATTTCTAAAATAGTGTCTTGTGAGTATCATTGCTGCATTGGATCATTCTTTGTCCTTCTTTTGGCATTTTGTTATTCACTGTCCCTTCCCCAAATCAGATAAATGTATATACAAGATGCAGAGCACCAGTATCAAAGACAGTGATTGCAAGGGATAAACCAATGGGGGAAAAATGAAATAAAAAAGAAGAAAAAACTAGATATAGTACCTTAGTGACAACAAGGTCAACAATAAAAAGACCTGTTGCTTCCATGTCTTGGAGTTCATTTCAATTAGCATCATTTTATATGGTCATATGTACATGGCTTTGAACTATTATTATTCTCTGCCAGGACTATCCTACACAACAAATCAACGAAAGGCTAGATAAATAGGATCACATTAAACTGTAGAGCTTCTGCACAGCAAAGGACATATCTAACAAGATAAATAGAAAGCCCACAGATTGAGATAAGTTCTTCATTAGATATACAACAGACAAGGGTTTCATATCAAAATATACCTAGAGCTCAAAAAAATAACCCCCAATAACAAATCCCCAAAGAAATAACCACCCCATTAATAAGTGGGCTAAAGACTTAAAGAGAAACTTCTCTGGAGAGGAAGTAAGAATGGCCATTAGACACATGAAGAAATGCTCAACATCACTGGCCATAAAAGAAATGCAAATCAAAACCACATTGATATTCCACGTCACTCCAGTTAGAATGGCCATTACCAAGAAAACAATAACAGATGTTGCCAGAGATGTTGCCAAAAGGGAATGCTACTACATTGTTGGTGGGAATATAAACTGGTCTAACCACTCTGGAAGGCAGTATGGAGGTTCCTCAAAAGACCAAACATAGAACCCCCCCTATAATCCAGCAATCCCACTCCTGGGCATTTATGCAAATGATTACAAGCTACGCCACTATAGCTAAGATATAGAACCAACCCAGATGCTCCTCAATAAATGAATGGATCAAGAAAATGTGGTATATATACACAATGGAACTTAATGCTTCAATCAGAAAGACTGTCATTTCCCCTTTTGTAAGGACATGGAAAGACTTGGAAAAAAACATTAAGTGAAGTAAGCCAGACCCAAAGAAACATAGGCTTTATGGTTTCCCTTATTTGTAATAGCCATTCTTTTCTAAAGCATCCTGACTTACTTGCCAAAGAAGTTAGGTCATTTGGAGTCAACCAGTTACCACTCATTTTTTCCATTTTCCTGTCAGATACCTCACTACTAAGACCAACCCAGATTTGTTCCAACAAGAATGTCATTTGTTGTGTGTGTGTGTGTGTGTGAGAGAGAGAGAGAGAGAGAGAGAGAGAGAGAGCATGCTCACATGTGTATGCACGTTTTTATACTAGTTACAGTCAGTTAAATTAGATAACTCACATGAAACTCATAGTGCAGAACCAGAGACCCTGTAGGTACTCTACTGTCTTCTTTCATGACTTCTTTCTTTCTTATAAATAAATTCAGAAGAATCAGTAATCAGAATAGAGAGCTGGTTTGGATTTTTTTTAAATTTACATTCCCTAGAAAAATTCATGAAATCTAGAACATTTTTTCATTTTTTAACTTTTACCAAAATGAAAGAAAAACAAAACATGCCAAAATGTACCCTAAAATGTGGAGGAGACAGAATATAAAAATGTCTCAACCTATCTTCACCTCAGATGTTCTGGGATCTCTCTGGTAGAGGGAATGGGTTGTATGCAAAGGTATTTGAGCCTCATGGCTCAAATTGAGGAGACAGACAGACCAGAGAGATCCCTCCATAATTATCTATATCTATACAATGTTATCCCTCCATAATAAGAAGTTCACCTACTCCTTTGGACATGCTTTTGCATCAAATAAGGGATACACTGCTCATCTACATTTATTCTCAGAAAAACACACTTTTAGGCCTAATCATGATACTTGTAATAGAACAGAATCATCTCTTAATTTATGCATGACTGCTGAACCTTAACTCTCTCACTTGTAAAAGGTGTTTCATTACTGATTGGTAGGACAGCCCTAAGGTTCAAGCTTCCACTGCTGCCAGGCTAGCACCCAAACCCACCATGCAGCATCTGGAAGCTTATGTTTTCCTCCTTGGTTTCCCCTCTGAATGCAGCTAGTCTCAACTCCTCTTGCCGTTCTCATCTGGTTCAACTGAAATATTTGTGGAATATTGATATTTGTGAAATAATAAAACTGAAATAAATGTGTAAGAACACAATGAACAAAGTTGTTTTATTTCTAAGTACATGATTCCTTTTGTTCAAAGGTAATTTTCTACTAGCTACAAGTGTCTCATGCCTGTAATTCTAGCTATTTCACAGGCTGAGATCTGAAGATCACTGTTTGAAGGCAGCCTCAGAAGGAAAAGTCCATGAGGCTCTTATTCCCATTTGCATATCAGAAAACTGGAAGTGGAGCTATGGGTCAAGTTTTAGAGTATCAGCCTTAAGCAAAAAAAGCTAAGAGACAATATACAGGCCCTGAGTTCAAGACCCAGTACTGGGACACACAAACACACACACACACACACACACACACACACACACACACACACACGGGTAATTTTTCTTTATTCTATCTCCTAATCAATGTCTATCCACCTTCAGTTCTCAATTTAGATGTGACCACTCCTCCAGGCCTTCTCTAATACCTCCCACCTATATACATTAAACATCCTTTTCATAGCCTTATTTAAAAAAACCAGGACAAACTTCTATTATTAATGTTATGCAGGTCTGATATATCACATTTGTGAGTCTATCTTTACAATTAGACTTTAAAATTCTATAGAGTATTAAAAATATTCACATTATTGTTGTAGCACAATACCTACATCAGAGATTTTTACATTACTAGCTGCAGTGATACCTTTTGAATAAAGAATAACTATGCTTGTGAGGAGTTTATTGATGAATATAACTAAAAATCAATAGTATCTGATGATAACAGGTTATGTAAATTGAACACTAATGATAAACCAGTTATGGAATTCTTTAAAACATACCCAAATCTCTTTCAGTTGCCTTTCTTCCTTACCAACTTTCTTTAATTTCCCTTATATCCTGAACAGTGTAGTTACAACATGTTTAAATAACCATGTGCAAAATAATTCCATTAATACACACATACACACAAATGCACACACCACACAAAAGGAAATCTAATTTATTCAATTTGGCATCTGCCAATGGCATAAACTTATTGCATGATGAAAACCCATTCAATGCTTGAGACTTTGAAAGAAGTTTGGGTGGATCATTTTGTTGTAAGAAAGAAGATTCTCAGAGAAAATGTAAACCTTTATAGGTTTTAAAAATATTTGTTTTAATAAAAAGCACTGAATAAAACAACAACAACAACAAAAACAAGGGAGCTGAAATCCTCTATGGAAACTTTTTCATTTTTCCATTGCTTTTCGAAGTAGCTTGAGAGCAAAGTCCCATGGAAGATTTTGTGTATACAATACCTCAGAATTTGACTAAGATTTTGAGCCAGGCCCTGGTTGCAAAGTGGAGTAACACCAAGAACAGCACAGTCACCAATGTCATAGACCCAGGAACGCTTTGCCTGGAACTTCAGAAAGAATTAGCATTCTTCAAAGCCTTTAGTAATGGTTCTACCCAGTGGACCACACCACCTCATTTTCAGCTGAAGCTCACTGAAGTTACTTATGCAAAGTAAGCTGGCTGCTGGATGAATTAAGTAACATTGTCCTCAGAGAGATCATACATATGTATTAACTAAGACTTTAAAAAAAGACTTTGATAATAGCATACCACCAGGTTGAATTGTAGATGAATCCATGTAAAGAAAGAATTCAGCCTTTTTTACTTTTTGCCGTCCTTCACAAGGTACAATTAAAACCAGAGCAAAGGTAAGAAATCTCTGTAGTTAATTACTTTGTCTACATTAAAATATGCTATTTTCTTCACTTAATGCACATTTTGATTTAATGGTATTTAAAGAGGGCTTAGAGAAAAGCACTATATGTAAAAATAATGAAGTTACAACTATTGTATGATAAACCCAACTAATGATAAAAGACACAATCAATGCAACTAAATAAAGCCTTGAGTCTAAATTGCAAAAGAAAAAGATGAGGGTAATTTTACTGTGGGAATAATAAAAAAAGAATTTGAGTTTGATAATAGCAAACTGTGTATTTTTCCAAATGTCTGCACTTCAACAAAACACAAAGTACACGTTCACGTTCATTATATGTGGATTAGATTTAACTGTTAAACTAAACTGGGGCTCATAAGAGGAAATGAAGGTAGGTATACCATGATTTTCCTACATCAGATGATCATAATTTAGAGCAGACATGTCAAATCCAACTTATCACTTCTTTTTGAAAACCAAGTTTTATTGAAACACATTGAACACACACACACACACTATTATATATGCTCTGTCACCGATTTTACAATATAGGGCCTATCACTGCTTTCACATTTCAGCGGTAGAATTCATTTGTTGCACTATGACCATATGCTCCATAAATACTTATATTTACTTTCTGTTTCTTGGTAGATTGACACCTCTTCTAGAGTGGACTCTTTCACCCACTGTGTAAAGGAGAATTGTTAGTAGAAAGAATATCAAGAAAAGTCTTTTGAGAGATAGTTTATTTCAACATATAAAGTGTCCTACATGGCTGATTCTATTGTTTAACTTCTAGAATTCTCTTATTTAGGTGTTCATTGAAGCATATTTTGAATAAGAAAAAATACTTTGGATGAAAGATGACTTAATACCCAGCCATAGGGGATTGCTAACTAAAGCATCTCCACCCCTACTAAGGAATGCTGGGGAAATGATTGTGAGCAATCATATAAAAATTATCAAATATAGGAAGTGGAGCTGTGACTCAAGTGTTACAGCACTAACCTTGAGCCCAAAGAGGCTCAGGGACAGCACACAGGCCCTGAGTTCAAGCCCAACAACCAACCCCCCCCAAAAATTCTCAAGTATAAAAAGATAATTGGGGAACAACATTAAGTTATTGCTTTATTAAAGTTTAAGAAGTAGATATATGTGTGTTTATATGAAATCAGAAAAAAATCAGAAAATTGCATATAAAATTAGTAATTATATATTTCTCGGTGAAGAGTAGAATTACAGGAGGGAGTGAAAATGAACTTTTTATATGTTTATCATGGCTTTTTCTATTATTTCTATTGCAAATAGAATATATTTATAAACTAAGTTTTTTTAATATTTATTTAATTTGAATTTCTTAAATTTGCTCTCCTTTTGAAGAGTGAATCAATATTCAAGGAAGACGCTTGTATATCTATGTTTATTGTGGCTTGGTTCACAATGGCTAAATAAGAAGCACTAGCACTTGAAGTGTCCAGCAACCAACATGTGAATAAAGAAACTATGGTAGGGCTGGGAAGGTGGCTCAGTGGTAGAGTGCTTACCTTGCATGCATGAAGGCCTGGGTTCAATTCCTCAGCACCACATAAGCAGAAAAAAACAGAAGTGGTGCTGTGGCTCAAGTGGTAGTGTGCTAGCCTTGAGCTGAAGAGCTGAGGGGACAGCACCCAGACCCAGAGTTCAGGTACCACAACCTACACACATACACACACACACACACACACAAAGAAACTATGGTATATATATATATATAAAGGACTGTTACACAACCGTAAAGAAAAAAGAATATATGTTGTTTGCAGGAAGATGGATGAAAAGGCAAATGTCACATTTTTATTCCTTTTTAGACTCTAGACCTAAAAAGTACATTATAGTTAGATATATGCATATGTATGCTTGTGTGAGTATGTGTATATGTTTGTGCATGTAAAATATAATTGTAGCTTAGGACTGTTTGGGTAAAGGAGAGAAGGAAAGAGAATGATGGAGGAGGAATAATATTATAATGCACATTATATTTTGTGTCATATATATTATAATAACATATAATACATGTAACTTGATGGCATACAAATCTCGCCAAGAGCTGCTATATAATAGGGTATGGGAAGACTTATGAAGAATAAGTGATATACATGCATGTAAACAGAACAATGAAATCTGCTGAAATGGTTTTAAGAAAATGAGAGGGGAGAAATGTGGGAGAAAAGGATATGTTTGAACTGGCTATACTATATCATAATGAAACAACCCTGTACAACTAATTGATGAAATTATATATATATATATATATATATACACTTTTAAATATCCATATTTCTTACCATCTCATAGCAATCTTTCTTTAAAAGTATAGCAGAGAATTCAGTGAACTAATCTTTAGCTTATTTGATCCAAAGCAATGACTGAATGGTCAACTTCACTAGGATTAGCTCCTATTTCATTTTGATTTCACTCTGCAAGAAGCCTGATTCTTCCCTCTGTTTATTTCCTAAATCTTATTCCACTCCCTGCTAGAACAGAAAGAAATGTTTATCACTTCTCCCTCCAAGCCCAAAATAGAACAACTAACCTACAGGAACTGATCTTTACCTCTAAACAACAAATTAATTCTCTCAGATCTCTTCTCCCAAGATACATTCCTTAAAATTGTGCCTCACTGAACTCTTTGTGGTTGTGTGAAATATTATTGAACTTCTAGACCAAATGGAGTCACAGGAGTAAGGAAGTAGCTAGTTATCTCTGTCTGAAAGCACTCATCCTTGATCTGTTCCCAAGTCTATGTTCTGATGCACAGATTTCATTTTCACTTTCTCTGGTGATGAAAACAGAAGAAGAAAAAAAACAAAAACTTGTTCTGACTCTGTGCCTGTTGCTGCTTCAAAGTGAGTTTATTTTGTGTGGTATCTTACATAGAACACTGCTTTCATTGATCAAGCTCATCTTGAAGGTCATTCAAAAACAACCTTGTGTTCAGGTGAAGGAAGAAACTGTAGCCAATGTGGCTTTAATTAATGCCTTTTATATGAAAAGTAAGTTATTTAATAATATATACTATATATGTTATGTATTCAATTATATAAAATTATAATATAAATATAATATGTGGTGAATTATAATATGTGATGTATACTAAGGCAAGTAAGTGTAGTATTTTTATAGTTAGTAAGTATAGTAAGTGTTTTGTGCAAAGGAGTTTCAGTTATACTAGGGTTTTGTGCAGTGAGAAAAGTTATAGTAAATCTGTGTGAAGTGAGAAATTATGTCATCCGTTTAGAGAAAGAAGTAGATAAGGAAATAAGGAAGCTGCTTAGGTTTGACTATTGGTACATTGGCACCCCCTCTGCCTGATCATAAACAAGGCCCTAAGTCATCTGCTGTAGTAGCTGTCAGAAAGTCAGCTTTTGTTTTGTTTTGAATGTACCTACTTTATAGGCTTTTGTAAGGGTGAACTAAACTATTTGAAACACTTGAAAAGTTCTTGATTCTTCATGATTGTTGGCTCTCATGATTGTTAACCTCAAAAGATAAAGTACTGGTAGAGACCCCCACACATCAGAATGTAAGACATGGGTCTTTACAGAGATAATAAAGATTGACAGGTCATAGGTGGGGCCACATTCCATTATAATTGGTGGCTTTATAGTAAAGGAAGTAATGCAAACAGTGAGCCAGACTGTGGGAATGTCAGGTAACCATGTAGCCATACAGAAAGTAGGTCCTCTGGAAAAACCATCCTTTCTCCCCTGCTGAAACCATCAAGATTTAGTCTATGCAGGCCATGCTAAGTCATAATGAATTCCTATTCCTAGTTATTCTCGTTTAATACATACCTGATTTTCCCCTTTATTGGGGCTGTGTGTGTTTGTGTGAATACGTGTGTGTGTGTGTGTGTGTGTGTGTGTGTGTGTTTGTGGGGGGGGTGGATGAGTGTTAATAGTAGGGCTTGAACTCAGGATATTGAGATTTCACTCAGCTTTTTTACTCAAGGCTTGTGTTCTATCATTTAACCAACACCTCCGGCTCCAGATTTGTGCTGGTTTATTGGAGGGAGGTAAGAGTCTCACAGTTTGTCTGCCCAGACTAGCTTTGAACTATGATCCTCAGCACTCAGACTCTTGGACAGCTAGGATTATAAACTAAGATTCTAACATAGGATTCAAACTAGAATTATAAGACCATCAGTGCCTGGCTTCTGTTCTCCTTTCTTATTTTGTTTCATTGTCTCCTCCCAACACACATTTAGTGATGAGTTATTGTCTTTCTTTGACTAGATTGGTAAAGAGAAGTATTAAAAAGTGAGTTTTTACTGAGTGTACCATCCAATATCCACCTATTGGGAACTGTGCTTCTCCAGCTTCAGTAGGTCCCATTCAGTAGTGCTAGGCTACCTACCAGCAGCTTAAACTTTCCAAGTGATGAGTTCCATGTTAATAGTATGGGGAAAATAGAAGGTGAGGCATCTGGGGAGTGAAAGCTGTCTCTGCTTGCTGTGACCTTTGGTGCTTCTACATGAGCTGTGGCTGAAGTCTTGGCAGTCCCATCACATCAAGGGTCCTTTGCCTTTTCCCTGAATCTAAATTGCCACTGAGAATTGCTGTCTCATACCCAAGTCTAAACAACAACAGGGACACCAAAAATAAATGAGCCACATCCAAACCATGAGTTGCCCACAGGATTTTAGAGTTTGGGTACAGTAGGAACTTAAGGGTGATCATCTGATTTATGAAGGTGAATCACTGGAGAAGAGTTGAAATTGATTTTCCACAGACTTCAATACCACAAAGAACCTCATGGGTTTCTCATTCCAAAAAACAATAGTCTTGGACAGGACTGGGAAAAGTTCTCACGTTATCTGAAAACTGGATTTTATGCCACAACTGTAAAACATAGAGTTAAAGATACTTAAGATGGATTTTGAAGAGCATGTAGAAAATAGTGTTACCAGAATGATAAGAGGCCAGTTATATAGAAAACTAAACGTGCATGCATGCACACACACACACATGTGCGTGTGTACACATGCTCTTGCATATGTGAGCAGAAAATAGCAAATGGAAAATAAAATGCTAGGGAAAAAACACCATGAACATGATATACAGTGTAGTGCCTTTATATATAAGAATTCCATTGTTATAATAAAACAAGAAGTCAGTATTGATTTAGCCAAAAATAATCTGCAATGTTTTCATAGTAAGTAAAAGGGAAGTATGTGTGCTCAGGTGCAATACATGATCCACATTCTGATGTTCTACTGTGAAAAAAATCAATAAATAATTACCAAAATATTATTTAATAATATACTCATAACTAGGAAAACCAACTTAAAAGTAGCTGCCATTGAAAATTACATTATGCAGTAACTGTTATTGTGTTATCATATTACTTGAGTTTTTTAAATACTTTTGCATGTTTTGTTAATAAAATAAAAATCAGTTTTACATATATTAAATACTATTCATTTTAGAGTTCTAAATAGGTTTTAGGAATTGTAAAAGTAGCTGCTATTGAAAATTACATTATGCAGTAACTGTTATTGTGTTTTCATATTACTTGAGTTTTTTAAATACTTTTGCATGTTTTGTTAATAAAATAAAAATCAGTTTTACATATATTAAATACTATTCATTTTAGAGTTCTAAACAGGTTTTAGGAATTGTAAGGATCCTTCTGTGCTCTTGTAATTGGATTAATACTCTCAAAAGAAGAACAGAAGGACCAAGTATAAAGGAAGGGGAGGACTATTACTATATAGATGAATGCGTAGATAATAAAAACAAATGGGGGAAGGAGAGAGAAATAATTTAGCAAAACAAAAACAAAAACAGGCATGTAATGGATGCTGTAAAAGAATACCATAGACTATGAAACTGATGCTGTAAAAGAATACCATAGAGTAGGAAACTTATGAAGAACAGAGCTTACTTTCTTACTACGCCAGAGACTCGGAAGTCTGAAATTAAGGAAGGGCTTTTGGAGTGTAGGGTTGCTAACAAAGAAGAGAAAATGGTTAGCAAAGAGGATGCTACAAGCATTTTACAACCAAATCACATTCCCTGCCCTAAACTGACTTTTATAACAAACCCACCTGCACAACACTAAGCCACTCATTTGAGTGGTTTCATCTATTACATATACAATGTCTCAACATGTGACATTCGGAGAACAGATTTGAACCACAGCAAATGGAAAGGCAGGTAAATGTATAGCTTAAAAAATAAATTAAATCTCACATCATCTCCGGATATTTCAATATTATATGGTTTAACCAAGGTTGTGTACTGGAAATTAAAAGACCTAAGATTAAAATCAAGACCTGCCTTTCTCCACGGCCCATATTTTCTTCAGTTTATTACAAACTAACTGAGGATTGTTAGAAACCCAGCTCAGATTTGTAATCCCACATTTTGGTTTCGTTCTTACAGTTACTAAATACAACAAGATTGTTTATTCCTAAGACTCGACACCAGCATTTATTTTCCCTGAATAATAAGAGCTCACGCATATCTATTAAAGTAGAAATGTAAACACTTTTTTGATTCCTCCCTAAACATCTGTTTCACTATCTTTATCATGGGATTAGCTTGCAGCTGTCTTCTAAAACATGGCATAATTGAAGTAGTAAGGTAAAGGGAACTTCAAAATGATCAGGGGTGGGGGCGGGCACAGGGAGCGAACAATTTCTGCCAACATCATAAGGACCCTTTGAAAATCCTTGGCTATTAACTAAAGAATGAGATTAGACTCATGTCAAACTTCAAAGCTTCTTCGTAACCACCTATTTTAAAGGGCTTTTCTCTAGAAATAAAATAGTTTCCCTTTTTCTTCATGACACAGCGAGGAATATATTTCTGTTCATTTATACTTTTCTTCTTTAGGATAAAAATCCTTTGAGTTTATATATGAGAGGACGGATTCTTGTCTTGCCCTTTCTCATCAATGATTTTTCAAGGTAATAAGCCAAAATACATGCAAACTTTTTTTTTCCAATTTGTGATGAGCAGTCAATAAACAGAAAAATGCTAATCATACTAATTTCTTCACACTGGCAACGTGATGCATAAATAATCTATTAACATGCACAGGCCAACGGGGTTAAGCTGTTAAAATATTGTCATTGATTTCTTCCTTTCTTCCCACACTCACTTTTTATCCCTCTGGTACTATGTAACCCCTCTTTTCTATTATAGTATAAAATTTTGCTCCCTTGAGCATGCTGTGAAGCTCTGCTCTTAAAACATTAATTAAAAGGAGGTGAAGTGTTTGACTAATCGGCAGAGGAGTCTGTAGGGCTCTAGTGCTGAGTGACAAATGTCAATATGTGCTTTAGGTCTGTTGGATCAACCAGCCAATATGGAGAACCTGATCAATCATCTTGTCACCAATCCCCACTGCATCCCAGAAGCCTGCCAATTAAAAAAAAAGTTGTAATCACAATACATCACTCAGCTGCTATTGCCAGATCATGATAAATAGGGACTTTTTTTCTCCATTTCTGCTGAGTATTTGATATCTGGTTTGAAGATTTATTTCATTGGGTAGGTTGGTGTAGAACTTAGATCCAAAATGAAAAAGAGAGCAATATGTGTGTGTGTGTGTGTGTGTGTGTGTGTGTGTGTGTGTGTGTGTGTTTGTATTCTGTTCTTTTTCTTGAAACATAAATTAACATTTTGTTGAATAGGTATAAATTCTTATAAAGTTTTGAAAAGTGACAGAAATAATTAGAATAGTAATTTGTATTGTTTAGGATTGGCCCTTTTTTATTTTTAATCTTATTTTATTGTAAGGATGATGTACAAAGGGGTTACAATTCTGTAAGTAAGGTAATGAGTACATGTTTTGTCGGAAATTATTATCCCCTCCCTTGTTTTCTCCCACTTCCCTCTCCCCCACCAAGTTGTAAAATTCATTTCCAATATTGTGTCTTGTGAGTACCACAGTTGCATTAGTTCAACCTTTGTCTCAACATTTTGTGATTCCCTTTCCCTTCCTCAAATCAGATAAACATATATACAAGATACAGGGTACCAAAATAAAAAACAGTGGCACTAGGGTATGAACCAAAGAGGAAAAACTAAAAAAAAAAAAAGGAAAAAAGAAATAAACTCATGCAGTACATTAAAAAAGTAAAAACAAAAACTAAACAAAGCAAAGAAACAAAAAAACTCATTTTCATATCTTGGCATTATTTCAATTAACATCATTTTATGTGGGCATATGTACATAGTTATTGAGCTATTATGATCTTCTGGTAGGACTATCCTAGACATATTCTAATTATTACAAATGAAGGAAAACGTGGAGCATATGTTTCTTTGAGGCTAGCTTACTTCACTTAATGTAATTTTTCCAAGTCTTTCCATTTCCTTATGTATGGGACGATGCCACTCTTTCTGATGGAAACAGAATTCCACTGTGTATATATACCACATTTTCTTGATCCATTCATCTACTGAGGGGCATCTGGGTTGATTCCATATCTTAGCTATGGTAAATAATGCTACTAGCACAACTATGTTCATTGCAGCATTATTTACCATAGCTAAGGACTGGTCCTTCTAATAGCTCTTTTTCTCCACATAGGCAAAGGTTGGAGTTTTCTTGGGTGAACATGCAGTAAAAAGTAAAAAGATAACAAGCAAATTCTTTCAAATATTTGTTTTGAAAGAGCACCAGACACTCTCCTTTAGCTGTATTTGCTCAAGATTGAGGCTCTACTACTTGAGCCACAGCTCCCCTTTGGACTTGTTGGAGATAAGAATTTTACAGACTTTTCTGCCTGGGCTGGCTTTAAACTTTGGTTCTCAGATTTCAACTTCCTTAGTAGCTAGAATTACAGGTGTGAGCCACTCATATCTGATTCTTTCATATTCTTTATTTCTTAGCACAGCAAAGAAATGTTATATAAAATTTCCAGCCATATTTCCAGTCTTACTCTTCCCTAGACCCTTTTCTCCAGCTATTCTACTCTGCAGGCAATCTTCCTCGCTGTGCAGGATTTTTCCCTTTATCTGAAAAGTTCTCCTGGCCTTTGGCTCATTCTACTAGCTCTAGGAGTTCTCAACTTGAGTTAAATATCATTTCCCTTGCACATACCCTTGACACTCACTCAAAGCTGAGTTAGTGACCTTTTTCTGAGCTTCTTCTCTGATATCCTTAAAGAAGTGGTAAATGCCTCTATTTAAACCCAAATGCTTTAATCCTTCCATTGTAGTGGCAGATTTTTATCTGTTTCCATGTTCACGTGGTGAGCTCCTTGAAGGACCAGGAAGAACTCATATTTAACTTGTACTTCTGTCAATACTATATTATCAAAACCCAGTCAGGGCTCAGATCCTACAATACATTATGCTCCAATCTCTCTGCCTGTTAACCAATATCTTAGAATCATCTCCAGATCCTTAATCTGGTCTACAGAGTCCTAGTGAAACTCCTCAACTTCCTGTGGAGCCAACTGCCCATCCTACATTTTGCACTATTTCCAATTGACCATCCTTATTTCCTCCTATGTGACCAGTTCCTACTTATTGAATCCATAGTTTTCCTGGCAATATACAATAGCACTCATGTGGCAAATCCATCATCTCCATTTTAAGTGCTACCTCTCTAGGGAGCTTATTCCAGATAACACCCCTAATCACATTATGTCTCCAATCACAAAGTGACATACTCATGGTTCCTGTCATTCATATGTTATAGGTATATAGATTCCTTCCTTCCTAGACAAAGTTCATTGAGTGAAGGTATTGCTTTGTATGCATAGTTCTTTCTGAGAGGAAACACTTGGTACATATATGTCTTCTGTTTGGATAAATTAATATTGACTATGTATAAAAATATCTGTAGCATAAGCTAGAACCAGGGTCATTAGCATGGCATAACACAATTTTTAATTAAGCTTTGTAGTACAGATTATTAAACATTCTTTTAAGAAACCCAAACTCTACCTGCATTCCTTGTACACTGAGCCAGTTTACAAGCTCAAGGTGAAAGTGTCTTCACTCTTAACAACCAGGTACCTCAGTTCTTACAGCTCAGGAAATTGTCCTGGCAAGAATCCATGAACCTGAGGGCATCATCAAATAAAACTGAACACATGCATAATTTTTTTCTCCTCAATGCCTCCCCAACTCTGATAATTGCTCACACCTGTAGCTTCCTTGACAGATGTGATCACCAAGCCCCTTCATCCTCAGCCAGTTGAGAAGTCAGTGCAATCCCTTTGCAAGGTCCTCTCCAATAGAGAATCAGGATTTTGGATACTGGCAGACCAAAGGTTGCATTCAGTTTCTACACTTCATGAACTGTGAATTACTCCTAACACCTGCTGCTTTGCCTTCCATGCTAAAAGGTGGAATAGAAGAGAAGGCAGATGCCAGTAGGTACTAAGTTGGGTGTCTGAAAGGCTTGATAGAGAAAACCCATGTCATAACCTTATTCACCAACTATCTTCTAAGACTACACAGCAACTTTTCCATATCCTTTCCTGAGGAATGCTCAAAGCCCTTGTTTAGGATACAGGTGAAAGGATCTTGGAAGAGGTACCACAAAGCTGGTGTCCCTAACGCAATCATGTAAAACACAGATGATATTTTGGCTTTAAATGTATATATTTCTGGTGATGTCATCTACTGAAATGTGCAGAATTAATGCATTTATTTATTTGCCTTCTGTCTGAACAAGAATCCTGCCATGGAATTAAAAGTCAATAGGGACAAAACCAAGATGAAAACTACACCCCAAATACTGTTGCTATTTTTTTCATCTGATTCACTCAAACAAGGCCATATCGAAAGCTCCTCTAGCCATTTTCTCAAACATTGCCAAGCAACAATGAGGACCAAGATTGTTTGTAAACTGAATTCTCACTAAAATATTCACAGACCCAACAGAGGAAAAGAAGCAAACAGAGGACCAAGAAAATTCCAATTTTTCACTTACTAATTTACTGGGCTTGGTCTGTGTTCTCAAATGGATACTGAGTCAGGATGGGTTATAGAATGTCAGAATGTCTCAAGTTCTTTTTAAAGAATTTACAGCTAATCTACATTTTGAAAGGAGATATTATATGACAAGTAGTTCACAGATTCTCCTTTGATTCAAGCAGGTCAAAGACAAGGATGCCAGGCAGAGTGGAATGGAGGTCCAGATAAGTTGTCTGTCCAAAGATTCATGGCTAGCAGTAACAAAAAAGCCTACAGCATTCACAGCACACTTCATTGGTCCCTCCCAGCCCAGATTCATAGACTGCCCAAAAGCCCCAGCTTTATTCTGCTCACAGGTTCCCTTTCTGTCCATCAGTACAACCTTGACATTTTGAGTTCCAGAAGCAGCACCTCTTTTCTCTAGGGGCAGCACACCGGTGATACTACCCAATTGCACCCTGACCTTCAGTGTTGGTTATTTATACCCTTTCTAGACAAAAAGTGGCAATTGGCAAAGGAGGATCACACAAGGCCAAACATGTACACCCAGTCTCAAGGCTATGCACAAGGGTTACGTAAGGTAGTGCACTGCATGCATGACTCAAGGTTACATGCATATACTAAACCAGCTGACTCCCGATCTTTGGGAAGTCTTCTGTGATTACTATGAGAAAAGCCCAATTTACTCCATTTGACCTTCAGGCATGATGAAATGTAGCCCTGGCTATAATTTTATAAATTGTATATGTAGGTCTTATGTAAATATGAAACTGTCTTTTTAAAAATTCAAACATGGTTACAAAAGAAGTAGTCTTTGCAGAGAGTTGGCAATGTAACAAGGATAATCTGTTATTTTCTGTTCAAAGGGGAAAATGGCATTGTGTTTTTAACAGTATAGTAAAAGCATTTTTTAAATTAAGTATATTTATAAAAGTTTCTTTTCTATTTTGTCACCCAGACATCCTCTACTTGTTTTGATATATTCTCACCTTTGTCTGATTAATATTTCTTCCAACATTGGGAAAGAGTTGATCTGACCCATAAAAGATTTGGAATGTTTTCTAGTTTGTGTTTTTGATCTATACAAAATTTGTACCATTCATCTGTGGCTGTAGTTATAAGCTACTTAACCTGCTGTTAAATCATCAATTATTTGCTTTGCTTGGCACTGTGAGAGCAAAACACTCAATTCATCAAACTATTTATTCTTACATTTTAGGAGCTTATTTTATTATCTCTTGACTATGAAGAATTAGTTTCTGTTACATACTTATTCACCTCTCTCCCCAATAAAATTTTTTTATCTACAAGGTTTACTAATACCTATAATTCTTTCACACTAATCTTTTAGCATACAATAGCCAGATAAATTGAGTAAAACAAAAGTATGGAGTTTATATCCCATAGATCTTTTTTTTTATTTTCCCTTTCATCACATGAGAATCATAGCCACAGAAAATGATATTTTGTTCTGTTTACTTGGTATCAGAGAATAATACTCCCCAATCCGGTTAACTCTGTATTATTAGGGAGTTTACTTTTTTTTGCAGATTGTGATATTTCCCCATTTTCCAGCAAAATAAAAAAAAAGTAAATTTATATTCTGCTATTGCAGGGCAGAATTTAAGCAGCAGCAGTCCATTCTAAATAGGTAATATAGTTCTCATTTTTCTTCTAGTCAGAGACCAGGTAAACAATACATTATCCTTTTTACATTTAGTAAGAAAATGACAGTGAATATTGATCCTCCTGTGAAATAACCTGATAGCGAATACTGCCCACGCTTCTCTCGTACCTATGGCATATGGCCTAGCCCTTCTGCAAAGGTTATGCCCCTTGATTGGGCAGCTTGCTGGGTCTTCCACTGCTGTGAATCACGGAGTTGTACCAGACTATGGAGGAGCGAAGCCAAATTCCCTTGAGCACTCTTGAAAGATAAATTTTAGGATACTGGATGCCTGCTTACTGCATTGTGATTGCTTTTGTTATCTGTTTTCCAACTTTTGCCATATATTAAACCATATGAAGTAATTTTAATACTTTTCACTTATTGACAAAATTAGTAATTTTATTAAGGGAATGGTTGACAGTGAACAGCTAGTCCATTAAAAATTGTTTCTCCTCCTCCTCAAATTTCTTCTATGTATTTTCTAGTTTAACTAACATGTGGCAGTACCTTTTATCAAACACGACATATTATATCTAGTTTCATTTGAAATGAGTTCACTTTGTTGTCTTTTGATTTATTTCTTTTTCTCCTCCCCCTCCTCCTCTTTTCTTTTCTTTTATAGTAGAATGGTTATTTTATTCCATCAATTGAGTTTAAAAGATAGTGTATATATTTTTAAATAAATTTTTTATTGTGAAAATACCGTACAGAGGGGTTACAATCACCCTCCTCCTACTTTCTTCTCTTCCTCTTCCCCCTTTTCCTAATCCTCTACCTCTTACTTCTTATTCCTTTTTCTCCTCCTCTTCCTTCTTCTCTTCTTCCTCCTTTTATTTCTTCTCCCCTCTTCCTTCTCTCCTTCCTCCTCCTCCCCTTTTCCTCTTACTCTTCCTTCTATCCTCTTCCTATTACTCATCCCTTTCTCCTTGTTTTCTTGTTCTTCCTTCTCCTCCTCCTCCTCCATTTCTTCACTAGTGCTTTGAGACCTTATCTCTATGTAGTCCTGGCATGTCTAGAACTCAAGCTCTTCCTGCCTTAGTTTCCCAAGTGCTAGGATTTCAACCATGTGCTACCATGCCAGATATATTTTCTCTTATTTAACAACAAAAACAACACAAAAAATCTTAGCAACCTCTGTTCTCATTGTATTTGATGTCAGTGCCCTGCATCTTGTATAAACACTTCTCTAATTTGGGAAGGGGAAAGGAAAAACCAAAATGCTGAAATAGGGATACAGGTTGACCCAATGAGACGTACAAGACACTATGTTGGAAAACAAACTTTACAGTTTAGACGGGGTGGGGAGTGTAGTTGTGGAGATGGAAGGGAAGGGTTAGTAGGGAAAAAACAAAGGAGGAGGCAACAATGCTTGATAGGAAATGTACTCATTACCTTGCTCATGTAACTGTAACCCCTCTATACAGTATTAATAAAAAAGTATTTTAAAAAATCTTAGCAATGGAATTTCATTTTTAGAGGCAATGAGAAATTTCATATGAATGAGGTATCTCTGATCAGCCAAGATCTAGGCACATAACCTTTCTTAGCTCCTTTCATTAAAGCAAAAAAGAAGCAGCTGTCATAAAAATCCTTCCAACTATTATGCCCTAACAAGGCAATTTACACATACTGCAAATGATGAAAGACATATTGCAAGGAACTGATGCAGTAAATAGTGTAGATCAGATAAAGGGTTAATTTACTACTGAAATCATCTAAAATCATGAATAGAGCCCTACTGCTGAAACAAAGAACAGGATTTTGAATTGATACCACCTAGCAACTGTTTTTTTTGAGTGAACTAATGTGGATTTTGGGGGGGGTTCCTTCAAAGCACATTTGGCCTGACAATTTCTATTGACTTTCAGAATGGTGACAATTAAAATGTCCTGGTTATAAATTGCTTTAGAAAGCAAGAGAAATGCTATTTCAGCTAAAAATACATATTGACCATATGAGGCTGGCTCGTAGGGGACTGCCAGTGCCTGAAACGTTTGGAAGGCATTCTAATTATCCTTCCCAGAGACTCCTTCCCCCATTTATTTGGTTAGTAAGGTAAGGCAGTTTTGTAGCTCTAGATAGACACAAAGATTTATTCAAGACTTTCAAACAATATGCGAGATTTAATTAGGTAATATATTTCCCTTGTCTCCTGGAAGCTAGACATCATTATGTTTGCCTGCATTAGCAACTACACTGAATGAGAATTGCTTCTATTTGACTTTTATGAGAAAGAGGAGCATTTTGAATAGCTCTGTTGTCTTCTGTATAGACACATGGCTGGTAGGCTATAAAATAATTAGCATGGGCAGTAGATACCACAGAGTGGTTTGTCACTGAAGCTGATAAGACAATATAGTGTCTCAGAAATAGCAGCGAACGATCTCTCTGTCCTCTGCTCAAACGTGATAATGCTAATACCGGTTTATTAAAATTTATAATCTAATATGCTCTGCTAATTTCCTCTTGTGGATAGTAGTTATATTGAAAGACTTGCTTATTTTACATGTATTCAGAAAATAGATGCAATCAATGAAAGCTCAGTTTTCGGATTCTCGTCTCTGATCTTTATTATCAAATGTGATTGGTTTTGAGGGAGGAAATTTGAGCATGCAAAACCAGCATATTTTCAAGTTGATTGTTTTTAAACCTTTAATTAAATCAGAATGCTCTTTATAGTGTTCTGAGCTCAAGTTACTGCAAAAATAGTAGAACAACTTGTCAGTTGAACAGGATTATGAATAGCTTCTACCAGTTAGATAAAAATATTAAAGAGAATAGTAAGGGGATCATTTCTCCCTGTTAATTAAAAAGAACAAAACACAAAACTACAGTTGCTTTTTTAGAGCAGGAAATGAATATGGAGAAGTCACTGTGAACATAATAGGGGAGAAAGATCAAAATGTTAGACAGAAAGAAAACAGGGCCTGAGAATCCTGCTTGTGACAAATATCAAGTAACATTGGCCAAATTTTCTTCAAGCAATAGTTTCTCCATCCTAAAATGAAGATAATTAGACCTAACTCAAGACTGTTTTGTACAGAGAGCTCATAAGAAAAGTTCAGTAGGGACTAAGGATTTAGCTTAGTGGAAGAGTGATTGCCTAGCAAGTGCAAGGCCCCAAGTTCCAAAGCTCCCCCAAAATACTAAGTCAATGTTCCTTCCTATCTATGCCCCCCAAAAAATTTTCATCCATTCAAGCATGTAATATGAAAAGGTATATAAATAATTCACAATTCTAAATCCATGCACATTTTACAAGTCTTTGGGATTTTTCCTTCATAGTCTTGATACTTAAAAGATAGTTTGACACCACTCTTTTTTTATTTAAAAAAAATTGTTGCCCCAGAATTGTTTTGCTTATGTATGTCGCTATTGAGAAATCGGGAAATAAAAAGCATTTCTTTACTTTGTAACACAGTTACTCTTTTTGGGCAGGGACCCTTGTAGCTTTTCTGTTCATCATTAAAAATCTAATTGCTTCACTATGACATATTTCTGAGTTATCTTCTATGCTAGTTGTATCTTGTGCATGGCATTCTGCCAAGTTTAATATACAGATTCTACTATTTCTTTTGAGATACAGACATTATAAACCTTAGACTAGCCTTGAACTTGAGATCATCTTACCTCAGCAGCTTGAGTGTCAGAAATACAGGTAAGCACCACCATACCTGGCTCTTAATTCTAGAATGTTTTCTTGGATTTTGTTATATGCTTTTTCTATATGGCCTTAACTTCATACTTCTTTATACTTTTTCTATACTTTTCTTATACTGGTAGACCTTCAGGAGAAATCACTTCCTTTCAGGCTTTTAAATAATACATACTGAAATATATTGGAATAATGCATTTTGATGGGTATAAGAAACTCCCAAATGTTTTGTTTGTTGTTGGTTGATATATATACTCACAAATAACAAAACAAATGTGATGTAAATGTACTAACTGGCGAATGTGAGACCTATATCATTGTACTGTTTGTTCAACTTTCATAAGCTTCAAGCTTTCTCAAAATAAGAAATTGGAGGTAAGATGGGAAAATAGGTTTCATTTTTAAGATAATCCAAATACAACAGTTTTATGAAAGGATAATCTCCTATCATTTTTTGTTTTGTTTTGTTTTGTGTTTGAAATGATAGCCATCTTAACATCCTGTGGTTATTTTGCTTTATTTTGCAATTTCAGATTGTTAGAGGTGTTGAGTACTTTTATATATGCCTGTTGCTGATTTGTATTTTCTTTGGAAAACAGTCTTTCCTGTACTTTGTTTATTTGAAATGATGCTGGGATTTTTGTTCATTTTAGTTTCAGTTTGTTGGTTGTTTATTGTTGGGATATGTGAATTCTTTACCTATTCTGGATATTAACAAGGTTTACACTGCTCTTTTATTTCTGTGTGCAAATTGGCAGGAGAGAGAGGGGGGAAAAAACGTTAGGAAATGCTACCAAAAAAGGTACTGGCCAAAGTGGGTAAAACTAATCTCTGAAGTATAGGAAGGAAATAGTTTGCCTCACAGTAGAGTATCTGAGCCAAAAGAAATGAACAGGTTGAAAAGGAGAGAAAGCAAAGTACCTTCAAGAAATGAAATGTCACGCAAATGAGGCACAGGGAAGTGGGTGTGGGTGAGTCATTTATACCCTATCTTTTCTCAGCTAAGCTGCATTATAAGCATTTCCAACAGCCTTAAGAAAAGGTGAAGCCCTGAGGGAATTTTGATGAGGAAAAGAAGAGATAGATTTGCATGTTAAGAAGGAAAACAAAATATCAGTATAAGATCAAGCTAGATATTAGCAAATGCATCCTTTGCCTTTCATTCAACACCCCCCACCATCCTCCCTGCCACACAAAATTTCAGAAAAATATTAAGTCTCTCCTTTTCTCTGGTTTTAGTTTGGGCAATTTGTTTTTTTTGCAATGAATCCTTCTCTGTCTGTATCACAGGACCTTATGCAACTAAATACTTATTCTCTTTAAGTAGTTTTACAAAGGAGTTGCTATTTAACAAAGCAGTTTATGGATGCAATATATTTTGATCCATGTCACCACTTTTAACATTCTCGCCCATCCCTTCTCTAACCACCGCCTCCCTCACATTTCTTCATTTTGAAGGATATACACTGGGTTCTTGACTGCATTCTCCCACACTTTTTCTCTTACTTCTACTATGACTTTGAAATTTTAAAGAAAATATTCATAGCATCAGACATTTAAAGACTACTACAACAAAGGAGGGGTAACTGCTCAACAAGAAATGCACTCATTGCCTTACTCATGTAACTGTAACTCCTCTGTACAGCATCTTTACAATAAAATAAAATTTAAAAAGGAGTCTGCAATACTTCTTAAAAGTATTATAAATGCAAATGGAACTACTCCTATTTAAACAAAGCCTTTTGATATTTCTTAAAGCTATACATTCAACAAGCATTGAACTAGATACAGAAATTGAGTTTAATGCAGTTCAGCAAACACATTGTCATGTTGGATACTTACAGAACATTGAAGAGTATTACCTATTGAAAGGAAGACATGAACCCAAAAGAGCAATTTGGTCAGCTCTACAAAGCCTTCACTGACATGAACTGTAAGCGTTTTTATAAAAGAAATTTTATGGATATGTCAGTATTAATAATAGTCCTCATGATACCACTCCCTAATTAGAACACAAGTTAGATAGTACTGTGTCTCTCAAATAAGGCAGGCACACTTTCTGACTGTTTAATTTCTGGAAAAAAGAAAATCAATATCTTGAATAGCTTTGTTCCACTTGACTTTTCTTTTCTTTGAATGTCTAGAATTTGGTAAGAAAAGGTACAGAGTACCTTATTATTCTTTGTTTTTCTATCGGAAACATATGTTCCTCCTTAGTTTCAAACATCATGTATTTTTAAGGAAACATTATAGTCTTTCTCCTATGCAGACTTTGCCTGGATAGTTACCATACAGATCAAACCATCTTCATATAACAGATCAGAAGAGGAACTTCTAACATTGCATTGCCATTGACATTATGCAACTTGATTTGATTCCAGTGAATAAATAATTTTCAAACTTTCACAATTTTGACAATCAATTTGACTGAAATCAGCCTTTGTTCTATCTTGTTTTTCTTACTAAATTGGGATTTCTCTAATTATTAACTGAACTACTCCCCTGGTAATTATCTCACCTCTATAATTAAACAGAAGATTTGGCTGCATAAAGCACCAGGTCTTAATCTGACCCAAAATAATAGCATCAACTTCCCAATCATCATCAAGAGTAGCAGAGCTCATACTGATGAGTTTCTCAGATTGCACCTCTCAATCATTTTGTGTCCTCTGTAGAAGCTTAAGAGAAAGAATAAAGAATTTCCACTAGCCTTTCTATTCTGAATTAAGCCTGAATAAAACTGGTTTCTTATAATGACACCAAATAAAGAATTAAGTTAGTAGAGGGTCTTAGTCAATTCATTGGCACAAATAAAGAGAAAATGTTCAGGGAATTAGATCTATTTTTGTTTATTAGAGAAAGAGATCTTTGAAGAGTTTCAGTACCAGGCAAAGCATGGAATTGAAGAAAGAATAGTTAATGATAAAGTTTGTATTTACATAAGTTGCTTATAATTTATACCACTCTCTTTTCAGAATGAGCTGGAAATAAGTTTTAACCAAGTTCCAACTATTCCCATTAGAATACCATTGTTGAATGGGATGTTAGCTCTAGGATTGTCCAGTTTAATCTTTTAACACTAGCTTATAGTGAGTACAAAATGGAAAAGTATTCGATGAATAAATTCCTTATTCTATTAGCTCTCTCTCTATATATAGCCAGTTTAAAGGCCTGTTGATAGGATTAAATGAGATAATGGTGGTAAACTTTAAACCTAAACAGTCAAAAATAAATACTAAATATTATAAAAGGAAATTTCTCAGTACATTCATTTTTCATATTTATATAATCACATAGGTCACTTATTAATTTTAAAAAGTTTATGTGGTCACAAAATATACAATTAACTGACAGTAAAGCTACAGCAGTTCCTACATTGATGGAATCTAGGATCATATCTACAGCAAAATAAGAGGTTGGTAACATTTGTCTCTCAAAAATCCCTCATTTCCCTCTGCCATACCTACATTATTTATTCAGATGGAGTGTGATCAGTTTTGTGCTCATACCAGCCATCCACTTTCCAAGTAACCACTCTCAGTAACAAGTGTACTCTTTTTAACAGTTGCTTCTGGAGGCAATACCATGGTACCCATGAGACCTGAATGTGTTAATTCCACCCCCACCCCCAAACCAGGGCTTATGAAGCTACAAGGAAATTATTCAGAAAGTTGGAGATTGTGCAAAATGCAGACTTTACAAAAACATCTTCTTTTCTTTCTCTTTTCTTATTCACTTTGTTAAGCCTAGTGTCTAATTATGGCTTGTTTATTATAAAACACAGCCTTTGGTATATGGAATGCTGAAACCATCTTTGTATCAAAAACTGCTTTTCTGTATAACTCCATCAGAAATGCTGACACCTTTCCTTGGGTCTCATTTGAATCGTCAGTTCTGTCATAAGTTTAATGCACACACATTGAGATGTGTGTAGCTAATACAAATGTATGTCTTTGGCATAAATAATATTCACCGTTGAATTTTCGTCTATGATGTTTTTATGATCCACAAGCCTTGCACTAGGCAGATCATCACAAATTGTGATTTTCAATGAATCATCTGGTAATAAAGAAGTATGGGCTTCGCAAATTGAACCCTCTTCCATGCAACATGAGCAGCTTCCCCATAAATTATCTGTAACAGGTTTATTTGTCATGAACTGCAGCCCAGATACCCTGACTGTCAAGTTACCACTAGCATCTTAAAATCTCCATCAATTTTTTTTTTATGGTTCTTGAGTTAAAGCTTTGCCTTCCACAGCTATTTTCACCCAGCATCGGTTATGGGGACTACTGAAATTGAATGGTTTAGAGATGGTTGGCAAAGCCAGTTTCCTCAATTGTGGCTTGTTTAGCTACTAAAGGTACACAAAGGAAATAGAATGATTGAAAATGAATGTACACATGAATATATAAACTATTGCTTCAGGGTTAGTCTTTTCAATTATTTAATGTCTCTGCATCTGTGAGAGCAATGGGGGTTTTTCAGAATATTTTTATTATCTTTAAGTTAGTTACACAAAAGCAGTGCCATATCACAAAGCAGTTTGTGAAAACAGTGTGTCTTGATCAATGTCACTCCTGGTGAGGTTTTGGGGCTCTCCTGATTTTACTCTTTCAGCTTAGAGATGAGAGTTACCAAGATTAACATCACAAGCCACAAGGGAGGGATCTAGGAGGGCATCCCTAACTCCTGACGTCTAGGTTTGTAGGTCACTTGTGTCCTGCTTTCACTGTATTTAATGTCGGTATATCCGGTTCTTAAGTGTGGTTAGGGGATGTGGTGTGTCTGTTTCTAGGATGAACACTAGACAGCATGCACTGGGAGGATAGAAGCAAGACTGACAAGTTCTTACCTTGTGAATGCTGTAAATCTTCATGAAATCATTAATGTTTCATAAAGACACATTCAACTTTTACAAAAGTAAAGAAATAAAAGGAGTGCAGGAACTATTTAGGAAATGTCAGAGGGGTGTCTGTGGCTAATACCAGGATGAAATATTCTGTCTGTCTGTCTCTCTCTCTCTCTCTCTGTTTGTCTCTTTGTCTTTCTGTCTCTGTCTGTCTGTCTGCCTCTCTCTCTCTCATTCACTATGGAGTGAGCTTGTGACCTCATCTTAGCTAGTCAGGCACTTTACCAGTGGAGCCACCCCTACGGCCGGCTATGTTTACTTTTTTCACCACCAGTTTTTAGATAGAGTCTTGATTTTTGCTCAGAACCAGCAATGATCTCAGTCTTCTCTATTATGCTTCCTGGGCAAATGGTACCACAAGGGTGAATAATGATGCCTGACTTGTGTTTTGAGCTAATCGCATGAACTTTTTGCTGATGATGGGACCAAACTGCCATTCTTCCAAGTAATTGGGATTATAGTCATGTAACCTCTGTATCTCATGGCAAACTTAATCACTTCTTTAAGCTCTGTTAGACAAGCACTGTTATTCCAATTGACATATAAAATATAATCTGGGTGAAACTAGTAAATGCCAGAATTGGTGTTGGAGTATGGGGAGTCTCACTGCAAAGCCAACATATTTTTCTCTATCATCAGTTGCAAATTTAAACAACTCAGAAGATACTGAGAAAACAAAGGTACTGAGAGAAGCAGGCTGTGTGAATTCTGTGATGGACTTCTGAGTATATACCCCATCCAAAGTCTTTAAATACTGATTTTCAAAATACACACACACACTTATGTGGGTGTGCACATGCACACATGAGAGTCCAATCCAGTGCATAGACCTTGATATCATAGCACCTGCATTTCCTGGTTCTTACATAAGACTTCCAACTACAAGATATCAGTGATTGAGTTGATTTTTTTTGAAAATTTAAATTAACAAAATTATCTCATTGATCAAGATGCATTATACTTATACACTGATCTATTGAAACCTCATCACATCACTACTTAAAAATAATATTTTAAAAATGCCAGTAACACCACAAATGGCATTTGTAAAAACTGACATTAAAGGATTGGAATCATTTGCTCCTAGAGAATAATATATTGCAAAAAAAAATAGAGAAGGTTATGTTTGTTGTAGGCAAATAAATACAATATGTAAAGAATGCATGAGAAAAAGAACCTGAGACTGTGCCCCATATCACCTCTTAGAAATGTCTCTCATCCCATACGTGCATTAGGCAGTGTGCCAGATATTTGGCGATATAACCTTGAACAAAACATATTACATAAATATACTCTGTGTTTATGTGTTCCGCAGAGTAAGGAAACATGAGAAGGCTATTCTTGGAATTGAGTCAGGGAAGTTTCATGCTGAAGAACCTTGAGCTGATAGCATCATAAGCAACTTAAGTAGCATGGATAATATCCAGAGAGTCACGAAGCTTTAAGCTTTCTCCTCCGACCACCTGCTGCCACAAACACTGTCCTGAACTCCAGTGAAACTCCTCCAGGAAGGAGATACAAGTGCACTGTCCCTGAAGGAAGCTTCAATCAACAGGGCCTGGCTGGTAACCAACAGGGAAGCCCAGCTGCCTGGCCCACAGCAGTCCACATCGGGCAGCAATCCACTTTCTGTGAGTAAATGCTCAAGACCATCTGTGAATTCAGAAGGGGAGGTGAAAGCAATATCCACTCAGCCAAAATCAAGAGCGTCCAAAATTGAAAGTGCAAAGCAATCTGCGCAAAAGGACATTCACCAGGATACAGCTTTTCAGTTCCAGGTTGACCTGTAGGTCAGTTCAGTTTAAATAAACAAACATTTGTTGAGCCACTTGTGCCAGGAACAAAGGGACTGAAAATGGAGGGATGATTAGAAATGCTTCTTGCCTGTCAGGAACTGATTGGTTAGTGAAAGAGACAGATGAGTTCCTGGAGTGGACTCACTGTGTTCTTTAAAAAGCTTTCCTTTGTCACAGAGAAGAGATCTGGGTATCTCTACCTGAGACATCCATAGAGAGATCCTTACCCAGCAAATGTGGGACAGAACCTGAGATCCTACATTTCCTATAAGTTAACTCCTGGCCTGAAGATCAATCACAACCTGACATTCAATGTAAGGGAGTTCACCACTTCTGAATGTCATGGTTAGCTAAACAGAAAGTGGAAGAAATGCCGAGCAAAAGTAAGCATGTGAGCCAGCCCATGTGCAATCTTACTTGGGCAGACAAGCATTCATGAACCAGATTCATGGTACAGCTTGAATTTTCTCTGTATCACTGATTTTCAATCATGGGATGTCAATAATCTCCTTGAGAGCTCATTTATGACCTAGGTCTTTGGGTTCTCTCCCTACTAAATTCAGATTCAGAGTGATGTGGGGTAGCAATCCATATTTTTATCCCCTGCCTCTAGGGGATTTTTAAGCAGATGGTTAGTAGACAATCCTTGGAGAAATTTGGCAGAGAAAGTACACAGAAAATGAGATATCCAGAAAAAAATGAGATTTGCTCTGTTGAAAGTCATCGCGGAGCCACTGACTTAAAGTGGAAGCATCTGAGGACGTGGCAACAGTGGAGCGTTTTTTGTAAAATCAAGTAATGAGACGAGTCTGAAATACAGCATGCAGACTTGAGGAGGAGTAAGGGGCTGGGAGTGTCAGACCTTTCCAGCTGGCTCTGAGGATAAGCAGTAAGGAGCAGGAAGAATCTGTGGGACTTCTAGCTTTCTAGCAGAGGTGAATGACAAGATGGTGAAGCCACCAACTGGTCTAGAGAAAAACAATCCAGAGGTGGTTTCCATGTGTGTGATGATGAATTTCAGTGTGCAGTAGCTGGTTGTTTTCAGACCACAAAAACCCAAAGGAAATGGACAGCTTACAGTTGGCTATGTAAGATAGGAGAAAAAATCGGGGCCAGAGAGTTCATATAGAGGAAGAAATTGAAAATCCCTAATATCACCTGTCTCCCACATCTGCCTCTTCTGGCTATTCCTGCTATGGTCCTAAGAGAGCATAATGCACTTAGTATTACTATGCATAGTCTCTTCATAAAGACGCATAGGCTTTTCCATGATTACCATCCATACACAGCACAGGATAAATGAATGTTTTAATAGAAATCACTGAAGACAGGCCTCTGAAACCTGTAGATAAAAGACATGCCACAGCCCAATGTTGCTATGAGGTGAAGTAGTCTCTGCTCACACAAAGGTTAGACAGTGGTTAATGGGCACAGACCCCAGCCAGTGTATGATTTACCTTAAAAAGATCTCATTGCAAAACTAAAGGTAGGGAGTGAATTGCCAAGGTGTGCAAACCTGTGACCATTTGGCAGAAAGGAACCAATATAAGCTGAGTGCAAGCACACTCATTTATTTAATTAAGCTACTATGAAATAGCTAATTCAAATAACCACCCACCGCCATCAGTCAGTTATACTTTCTGATCAGAAAGATCATGAAAAATAAATTTAATTCTTTTTATCAAAGAAAAATTCCATAATTAGTAAAATAATGGTGAAAATTATGTTATACCTATTTTGATCCACCTAAAGAATCATTTTAACTCTTAAGAATTTGTGAATGAAGTCATTTCAAGGAATATTCTACTTTTAAGCCAGTTACCAGTGGCTCACACCTGTGTAATCCTAGCTACTCAGGAGGCTGAGATTTGAGGATCATTGTGGTTTGAAGCCAGCCCTGGCAGAAAAGTCCCCATGAGACTTTTATCTCCAATTAACCACTCAAAACCAGAAGTGGAGCTGTGGCTCCAAGTGGTAGAAGGTTAGCCTTGAACAAAACAGCTCAGAGACAGCCCCCAGGCCTTGAGTTCAACTCCACAACCAACAAAACAAAAAAACATACAAAAAAAAAGAGAATAATCTACTTTGGCTAGTGGAGGACAACTTTTTAAGTAGTTTGCTTTCTCACTTTCCTTTTTTACCTTGTCTTTGCTATTTTAAACTGAATTTTAGGAACAGTTCATCAGTTTTATTAGTCTCACTGTCCAAGATAGGGAGGCCATTGTATAAGCCAAGCTACACCCACATTGGTAGAATAGCATGCTGATGCTAAAAATGATGTTAAATAGCTTGTAATAAAATACAAAGAAATGCATACAAAACTGTTGTTTTTCAAAAGTAAAGAATAAAAATTTGATACAATACCAATATATTCTCAAATGTGATTTCTTCCTCATAGGGTTAAAGGGTTATTTTTGGTTCTTGCACTTCTTTGTTCAGTTTTCTCTGCTTATCGATTTTGAAAGGAGTATTAATTTCTTTCTTTCTTTTTTTTGGGGGTCAGTGGTGGGTCTTGAACTCTGGGCTTGGTTGCTGTCCCTGCACTCTTCAGCTCAAGGCGAGCACTGTACGGCTTGAGTCATAGTGCCACTTCTGGTTTTCTAGTGGTTTTTATTGGAAATAAGAGTCTCACAGACTTTCCTGCCCCAGCTGTCTTTGAACCACGATCCTCAGATCTCAGCTTCCTGAGTAGCTAGGATTTCAGGTTTGAGCCACCGGTGCCCAGCTGGAGTATTAATTTTCTATGTGACCATAAAATATATTAAAAAATCCAAACCAGAGGCAACTTAGTCCTTTCTGTCCATATTTAATTCCTTCAAGATTGTTCTGGCAAGGTCACTGGGGATACAGACAGGGGAGGGTGCAGTAGATGAGTAGCAGAAGAGGAGTCATAGAAAATACTCTGACACAGGGGCTGGGGCAAAGAGAGCAGGAAGGGTCAGGGAGTGTGAACAAAACCTCAGTTCTTCTCACCTCTTTTAAACCTCAGACAATAACCACTAAAGGTATGTCACAACTGATGGCTCATAACAGCTTCTTGGTTACCATATTTATTGAGAATAAATAAAATATTAAGCTGCTTTCCAAAAATGATAGTGCATCTTATTTACTTGCTAATTGAAGAAACTCCTGTTTTTGTTAAAGATGTAATACTTAAACATTTTCCTAAATTGATTTCTTAAACCTTATTTTTTTATTGTGAAAATACTGTACAGAGGGGCTACAATTACATGGGCAAGATAATGAGTACATTTCTTATCAAGCATAGTAGCCTCCTCCTTTGTTTCCCCTTCCCATCCCTTCCCATCCTCCCCCTTCCTCCCCCATCCAATCCTCCCCGCTCCCCCCCTCCCCGCACCAAAGTTGTAAAGTTCATTTTCGACATAACGACTTGTACATCTCATTGTTGCAATGGGTCCACCTGTATCCCTATTTAAACCATTTGTTTTTCCCCTTCCCTTCCACAAATTAGACCAACATCAAATACCATTTACATAAAAATGTGTCACTTCCAAGAAAAAAAAATGTGCAAATTCTTGAGGAATTGGCAATGATGTATTTAAAATATATTTAGCCTTGGGAGAGGCTACTCTGCTTAAGAATTTATGAAATGGTGATCTTTGTAAGACTTTCAAAACCAAACCATTCTATCTTAAGAACAATTCTATTTGGTATAGTTCTTGACAATTTTATTTGCATACTATATTCATGAAGCTTAATTACATTAGCATAATTGTAATACTGGGCTTTAAAATATGTAATTTAGTTCTGTCCTGTTTAGATTTTCAAGGGAGTTTGTGCAGCTCTTAAGAAACTTTCAATGACAAAAACAAGAAACAATAAGCAGAGAGTCTTTTTCCAAGAGTCTAATGGAATTGTAATTTCACAATGAAAAGCAGAAAGTAAGTAACATTTGACCTTGGACATCTTTTTCAAAGAAGGCAATCCAAATAATACTTCAAAATGTCCTGATAACACAATGAGGTAAGATAGGATTCCTGCTGTTTTCTCTCTTTTCTCCACCTACATCAAACAATATAGCTTTATGCTTGGATATTAGAACATCTGTTTTAGGCACAGAGAAGGGGAAAAATGTGAGAAGAAGTTCACAAAGAGAAAAGCAAGCATTAAAAATTATTTAAAATAGAAAAGAATAGGAAAGGCTAAAATGTGAATGCTAAGATGCTTCTGCAAGGCAGAAATTGAGCTAATAATAGAGCAACATACAGACTTATAATTCTATTTTACCTACCATGTTTTCAATGCATATAAATATTTGACTTGCAAGGATCTGGGCTAATCTTTCCAATTATAAAACATTTCTAAGACTATGTTTTAAAAAGTTGTTTCTTAAGATGTATGACAAATAGTGAGAGATGGGCTTGTGTAAGGTACAAATTAATTAAATTTTGGAACTACATGAAATTCAGAAATCAAGTCATACACTCACTCCCTTTAAATGTGAACACACTGGAGCTAAAACGATCACTTATTTGAAGCAAGAGGGACAAAGCTTCCAAAATAACCCCTATCCTATCCCCCTTTTGGAAGAAACTGGCAGTAGAATCACAGCACAGGATTCAACTGTACTGCTTACCCTACCAACATAGAACTATAAGAGCAAACTGCAAGGGCTTCTGGAACTATCCATTTTCCTTCTTTCTTTTTTTT
>NW_012267269.1:10255403-10260376 GCF_000151885.1 Dipodomys ordii
GGAGGAGGAGGAGGAGGAGGAGGAGGAGGAGGAGGAGGAGGAGGAAAGGAGTTATGCTGCAGGCATTTCTGAATGTTATCTATTGTTTGCTAGGTATGAACAAGTTACTATGATGTAAGAAATGGATTGATACATTTATTAAAATATTTTTCTGTTAATAATACTGTAGTAGACATTCTGCATGTGACTTCTTGAGATTTAGAACAACCTGGCTGTCTAATTAGAGAAATGACCAATATAGAGAAGTCCTAGACCCTGGACCAACTCCTCAGTAATCTTGGTTGGATTTACCTGGAAATTTTCAATAGATAACGCTATTTTTGTCAAGTCATCAGTTGATTAGCAAATTATCAGACTATCTCACTGAACAGATTGAGCACATCTTTAAGGAATTCACAGAGTAATCTTTAGATAATTGAGGTGCTCAGGCAGCTATTTTTAGCCTTGAGCATAAAGCCTGACTTCAAGTTATTTTGCTATTTCCAGTTTTCACTCTGCAGATCTCTACATCAAGTTACCTGGTTTTCTTCTCCCTATTATCTCCTGATTATGGCATTTACCTTTGTCTTAATGTCCATCCTTATAGGTTTCATTGCTTAATATTCAGAAACCAACTCCAGACTCCAATGGCTGTATCCTTCTTGCTCCTGATGTTCCTACAGTATAGAGTGAAGAAATCTGAAACTCAGAGCCTACTTTTTCTCATGGCTATCGTTAGGTTCAACCTTGGGACTGGAAGATGACTTAATGAAAGAAAAGCCATGAGACTCTGGTAGATGAGAAGGGGATGATATTCTGTAGGTGAGATTTAAGGTTATCTTTCAGCATGCTCTAACATATCCTCATCTGTAGCATATACATGGTTTACTTTATCCTCCTAACAGTCTTATGATGGTGTAAAGAAGAAACAGAGATCAAAGGGAGTTAAAGCTAGGTCATGGGCCTGGGAAGGTGGCTCAGTGGTAGAGTGCTTGCCTTGCATGCATGAGTCCCTGAGTTTGATTCCTCAGCACCACATAGGCAGAAAAAGCCGAAGTGGCACTGTGGTTCAAGTGGTAGAGTGCTAGCCTTGAGCTGAAGAGCTGAGGGACAGTGCCCAGGCCCAGAATTCAGGCCCCGCAATAGACCAAAAGAGTCAATTATGAATTTGGGCAAGCTCACTCAAGAGATCATTCTATTACCTGCTATGTTCTCAGTGTTAAAAATCACAAAGAAGGTACATACTTGAGGTTCTGTGTTAAAACTATTCATAGAACATTTTGAATTGTCTTTTGTTTTTCCATTCTAAAATGACAAGTTATTGCTAAAGTGCAATTCCATCCATCCATACCTGCTAAAGCCCAAAATAGACTGTGATGTTCCATCTTCTGTCAAGATTTTCTAACTTGGCACTCTTAGAAAGTGACGGGGGTTAAAAATACTATTAAAAGACTAGTTTCAAAATTAGAAAGGTTCTAACTTTAGTATGCTGAGGATAACACAAACAAAACACATGGTTCAGAAGAAAAATGAGAATAAGAGCAAATGATTTCAGTTTTTGTGAGAACATGCTACAGAATAACATGGACAAGTAAAAACTAACTAAAGAATTGGCTTCATTAGTAGAAAGCTACTAATAGTAAATAATGATCTCTAAGGAGATAAATTTGTTTGTTAATGAGAGAAGGATTTATTTCATGATGATTAAATGTTAAGCAATAAAAAAATGTATCTAGAGAGAGAAAGAGGGCAAAGGTGGAAAGAGAGAGATTAGTTGTATTTGTTGCCAAGCAGTCTATAATGAGGATGATTAGATGAGACCATAATTGATTACTAATATATCTCACCCTGGACAGAAGAGAAATTAGGGAGAATTAATCTTTGGAGTTCTAATAAAATAGATGATGATAAATACCATATGCAACTATCTGTTTGGAACAAAACAATAGATAAAGAGGAGGAAATTATCTAGTGATTTCTTACTTTTTCAGTATAAAGTACTAAACGACACACACTTCATAGAAATGCACCAAATAGACTAGTAAGTTTCCCCACATCTTCAATCCTAGTTACCTGGGAGACAGTGATTGATCATGCTTCAATTCCAGACTTGGCAAAAATAAAGACCTCCATCTAACCCAATAAACTGGATCTCAACCAATAAGCCAGGTATGGTGGTATGCACTGGTCAGGCCACCAATCTGGAGGCTTCAAAAGGAGGACTGAAAACCAAAGCTGACTGGGAAAAAAAAAAACATAAGACCTTATTCAAACACTAAGCAAAAGGACGTAGGAGCAATAGCTCAAATGTTAGAGCACATCTCTGGCAAGCAGAAAGCACTGAGTTCAAATCCTGGAGTACCCTCCCAAAAAGAAGAAATGCATTAAATAACATAATATTCAATACTCGTAATGTTTATAGCAAGTTCTCCATGTACTAAGCACTGTTTTAAGTGTTTTCCTGAATTAACTCATTTAATTAACACACGTAGTTTTGTTGTTCTGTTGGATAAGAGAAAGAGGCAAAATTATGAAAAATCTTCTAATGTAATAGGGCAGAAGTAGTGAATCAGAGTATAAATCCAGCATGTATGCCATTAATCACTGTGTTTATTATCTTTCTCCTGAGTCAGAGTTTGATTGACATGTAGAAAGACGCCTCAGTCTTATGATCATGGAAAGAGCAAGACATTTAAAACTAGCAGGATTACCTCTACCATGTGTCAAGGGTAAGATAAGAGATAGGTTGTTTTCGTTATTGAGCCATTCATGATATATAAGCCATATATACTGCACAAGATCATTATCTTGAGCACATAAAAGGAGAAAAAAAGATTTAAAAATATTTAATAAACTTGTAAGAGCTCTCAATGTATGCAGGATTGTATGTAGGATTGTAGTGCAGTACATGGCAGAAGATTTGCTTGAGTACTGAGGTAACTATGTAATTGTCTAAGTGCATTTATCAACTAAGGCTGCCATAGCAAAATGCCACAGACTAGATATCCTACAAAGCAGAAGATTCTCTCCAAATTCTAGAGATGGGAGCTTTAAGAAGTTGTGATACTAGAATGGGTAAGTTCTGGTGAGGGATGTCTACATGATCTTTTATGGCCTCCTTCCTGCTGCACCCTCACATGGCAGAGGGACAGAGAGCAGAGAGACAGAGAGACAGAAAGACAGAGAGACAGAGACAGAGATTTTATCAGTGCGATTATGTTGGTAGGGAACTGGAGATCACTGAATGTAAATAGAAAGGGCACCATCTAAAAAATAACATCAAGTTTTTGGTGAATCCATATTCCCACTGAAAAGCAGGACAGAAACACTATCGTTTATGAGGCATTTCTCCACAATGGGTAAGAACTGAGTTGTAAACTCAGCTTCTGAACTCTGATCTAGTCTTTGCCAGGGTATATGATTTGGGCCACTCAGTGTAATTCTCAGTTACTTCATCTATAAAATGGACAGTTTTTGCTGTGTGAGGCTGTTGTGTGGACTAGATACATATGTATGTGCATGTATACACACACATATGTTATGCTTTATTAGAGTACCAAGCCTTTATTATAGTCTCAGCAAATAGTAACTATCATTGTTGAGAAGTTATTTGATTCTCCCTTTTATTATATTTTTAATTCATCTGCTCACCAACTGTCACTACTATGTGACAAGCTTATTCCCACGTTACATGATTTCTTCTATAAAAGAAAAATAGAACAAAAATATTCAATCATTGATGGTTTAATTCACTGACTCAGTGATTTGAACATCAGAGGAACATGTTCTAATATTACTCTGTTCTTTTTCTAGGGTACTGTGTGTAGTAGCCTACCACTGTTACCCAGTCTTAGAGGTGTTCAAGAACGTGTACATTCACCATTGCAGAAGAAGCTTTGTCTTACATCTCTGAATTTTTAACATCTATCTTTCCATTTTCTGTCCCTAAGGTCCCTAAGAATTTCCAAACAAATGAAACTAAATGGTTGGCATTCAATATAGGCTCACTTTCTCTTTATGTGGCCTTGCAGAAACTTGCTTTTTTTTCATTGTTTAAGCAAAAATCTCTGATCGTTGTTGGTTCCTGGCAGCTTTTCCCTCAAACTCTGTCTGGAATCCAGCAATTTCTCTTTTGGACACTCCTATCCTCATGCAGTGTCCAACATCTCCCACATGAATTCATGCTAAACATTCTTCTCTGAGCCTTCATTTTCACTTCTACCTACCTGAAATATGTTCACTAAACCCAAACAATTATTTTAAATGACTGTATTAATACAAGTGGACCAATTAATGATGGCTTATTTTATTAATTCACTTACATATGGGTTAATAACTTGAATAACTGAGTTAAAATCTATTTGTGACTCTTTCCAAAATGCCCTATTAAGTAATTTAGAAATATCTGGTTAAGTTTAAAGCAAAAGAGTAGAGACAATAGCATAATGAAAGTTTATATATATTTGTGTATAGTCAAATGTATATATAAATACATAAATACACATGTACACATGTTCTTAAATGAATATATTCATATGAATATATTCATATTCATATGCATATTTGAGCATATATATGGCATATGACAATTTTAAGCATATATTTCAGTCACATATTGGTATATATAAACATATATCTGTATTTATATAAACAATGTGTATGCACATGTAGACACATATGCATTATATGTATATACACACATATTTGCACACAGATACAATGTGTATATACATATATATATATATATATACAAATGTATGTATATCTATATATGTACATATGCATGTATATTTATGAATATATTATATATACATGCACACATACATGTTTGGCTAAAATGCCAAACAAGTTTCTAAGGACTTTGGGTATTTAAGAGTTAAATTTACATAAAATTAGGATTTTTCCATATAAAATATTTTTTAATTGTGAAAATACCATACAGAGGAGTTACAATTAGATGAGCAAGGTAATGAGTACATTTCTTATCAAGCATT
>NW_012267269.1:10260876-10312651 GCF_000151885.1 Dipodomys ordii
ATTTTCTTGATCCATATAAAATATTTATTACTAATGACTAAAGATCAAGCCTATATTTCCAAGTCCACATTATTGGAATGAAAGCCATATGCAAAGGGTCTCTTAACTACTGCTTGGGTAAGAAAATGATATATGATATGCTGAGAGAGGAGAAGGAAGAGTTAAGAGTTTTTGGTCAAACACTTTGAACTACCATTACATATTGAGGAACACAGGGACAGAGTCAGAATCCCATACCAGAAGTTCTTCTTTGACAAACAAGTGATGCTCCAATAGTTCATTTGAAAATTGATTGTGTGGAAAACACAACATTTTCTCCCACAAAAATAGTGTTATAGCTGATGGAGGGAGGAAAGAAACCCATGCCCAACACATAAAAGTTATTTAACCAATAATGTAGCTGAAACTTGGCACATTTCCTGTGGAAAAATAATGCTCTTGCAACTTGTAATGAAACAAAACAGAAAAACGCACAAGCTTGAATAAGAATAGTTGCTTATTTCTTTCGAACACTACTGCTTAGAGAAAAACACGCAAGCATACATAAGAATAGTTACTTATTTCTTTCGAACACTACCGCTTAGAGAGGCACAGTTCTAATTAAAAGAGAATGGAGAAGTGGAGAAAGGTATTGATTCGAGTTCTGGTAAGAAGTCACAAGGGTTTTAGACATGAGTAGTTTGGGTTATTATCTGATTTCACTTTGAAACTTAAGTCATGGGTCTCACTTTATACAGAAGTATCTATTTGTAGTATTACTTTTATGTTTATACCCATGATGTGCATCCATTTTTAGTTTCTCAACACAAACATTAGGAGACAGAAAAAATAGGAAGAATTTTCTCGTAAGTGAAATTAAAGAATGTTACCAAAATGTAAGAACACTGAATAAGAAAATGCTGTGTATATGAATCAAAAGCAAAAATATTCAGGCATAGGTGGCTCATTCCTATTAGCTTAGCTACTTGGGATGCTTAGAATGGAAGGATAGCATTTAAAGTTCAGTCAAGGCTGAAAAATTAGAAGACTCCTACTCAACCCATAAGTGTATGCAGTTGTACCTGCTATTCCAAGCTACGTGAAAACTGAGAAGTCCCTGATACTTCACCTCCACAGAAGGAAGCTGAACATGGCGATATATTCCTGTGATTCCAGTGACACTAGGAAAGCCACAATAAACAGATGTTACACCCAGGCTGTTAGAGAGACCCTATCCTAAAAATAAGCTGTAAAAAGTAAGGTTATAGGTTGGTTCAGTGGTATTGTGTAGCCTAACAAGAACAAGACCCTGAGTTCAAACCCTACTGCCAACTCCTCACAAAAAGATAAAAGAAAAAAATAGAGGTCAAGGGCATATTATGCTTATTTGCATTCTGTACTTGAGTCATATGATTCACTAAAGAGTTAACTCTGGGCAGTCTTGTGGTTATCTGGTACATGATAAGCAAGAAAAAAATGTGTCCCATGTAACATTAAATATGAAGGACCACATGTGTCATTAACAGTATCGTCTCTACGATTATATACTATGATTATCTGATTTCCTGACAAAGCATTTGAATTTAAGAGAAACGTAAGATTTTAATTATCTTCATATTTTTTTTAGCTTTACTGACATGTGTTATTCTGGTAACGATTCAAGGTAACAAAAGCTCCACTTTCCCATGTGACCTCAACAGAACACAAGGCTGGATTATGCAGTTACTTGAGATATCTTGAATGAAGCATTGAATATATATATATATATATATATATATATATCCCATTTTGTTTTCCATTGAATAATCTCATGGTTATCAATTAATGTCATCACATTCTACTATTAGCATAGTTTTATCATTGGTAGATGAGAATGCTGTTGACTTTTTCATGACAAAACAGAGCCAGGGCTCTCACAAGATGAGCAATAGAGATTCAGCCTCCATAGCTCTTGCCCGGGTGCTAAGGAGTCTCCCTTGTAACTGAATCTTTGTGTGTCTCCTGTTTATATCTGTGAAAGGAGCTTACTGTGAACATGCCTGGGTGGAAGTATGTGAAGAACTTAAATGTGTGGCACACAGAGTGAGTACCTGATAATTAGCTATTATAATTCATATGAAGCAAATGTTTTTATTTATAGTTCCTCTATTTTTCCAGATATTATCTTTAATCTCTATTCCCCCTATGGTATGTCCCCTGTTGTCAGTGTAGTTGATTTTGGTACTAAGTCTTGTATTTACATTTGTCTACTCAGGGCAGGGGAAGGGGAATAACAAAATGCTTAAAGAAGGATACAGGGGGACCCATTGCAATAATGATATCCACAGGACATTGGAAACAAACTTTACAACTTGAGGCAGGGGGTGGGGGAGATTAAGGGAGAGAAGTGGGGGAGAGAAGGGATAGTGGGAGAACAACAAGGAAAGGGGTAACAATGATCGACAAGCAATGGACTCATTGCCTTACTCATGTAACTGTAACCCCTCTGTACAGCATCTTCACAATAAAATAAAATTTAAACAAAAGAATATTGGAATGCACTTATTGTTAATCTATGCCAAGTATGTGTTGACATTTGTATACACTTTGAGGTACCTAGAGTATTATGGCATTTCAAGGTCAGTTTTGCTGACCAATAGATGTCAATAATTATTTTAGTTTTAAAGAATGCCTAAGAAGAATATCAGTTCTGAAGAATTGTGCTATCATTAAAAACTATAAACTTGGGGCTGGGAAGGGGGCTCAGTAGTAGTGAGCTTGCCTTGCATGCATGAGGCCCTGGGTTCAATTCCTTAGCACCACATAAGCAGAAAAAGCTGGAAGTGGCACTGAGGCTCAAATGGTAGAGTGCTAGCCTTGAGCTGAAGAGCTGAGGGACAGCACCCAGGCCCAGAGTTCAGATCCCATGACCAGCAAAAAACCAAACAAACAAAAAACCCTATAAACTTATTGTTTTAATTTGCAAAACTGCTGGTCTTTAGCTGGGCACCAATGGCTCATGCCTGTGATCCTAGCTACTTAGGAGTCTGAGATCTGACAGCAGTAAAGTTTGGGAAACTCTTTTTTTTGGGGGGGGGGGGTCCGGTCGTGGGGCTTGAACTCTGGCCTGAGCACTGTCCCTCAGCTCTTCAGCTCAAGGCTAGTGCTCTACCACTTGAGCCACAGCGCCACTTCCGGCTTTTTTCTTTTTGCTTATGGGGAGCTGAGGAATCGAACCCAGGGCCTCAGGCATGCAAGGCAAGCACTTTACCACTGAGTCAACTTCTAACCACCCAAAATTTGAATGTGGAGGTATGGATCAAGTGGTAGATCACCAGCCTTGAGTTAAAAAAGTTAAAGGATGTGCCTAGCCCTGAGTTCAAGCCCCAGTACTGATACAAAACAAAAAAGACACATTGAATACTCCAATTTGTTATACACTGAATAATTTGTGTCCCCCACAAATCTCTTTGTACTCCCTACTGAATGTTTTCTCTAGTAAGTGGAAACAATGGTTTCCAAAACCTATCACATTGGTATTATGATTATCTTAATTCCTTTCTTTTTTTTTTTTGTTGGTCATGGGGCCTGAACTCTGGGCCTGAGCACTGTCCCTCAGCTCCTTAGCTCAAGGCTAGCTCTCTACCATTTGAGCCACAGCACCACTTCTGGCTTTTTTCTGCTTATGTGGTGCTGAGGAATCAAACCCAGGCTCTCATGCATGCAAAGCAAGCACTCTACCACTGAGCCACCTTCCTAGCCCCAATGATCTTAATTCTGCAGGACAAAATGAATCACCCAAGCTGGCATTTCTCCCTTACTATATTTTTGATCTTTTATTACTTGCATATAAATTGTCTCTATTTAAAACTGACAACTACTACTAACTACTAATATTAACTACCACTAATGATGTTTTGATGGCAGTTACTAACCTGTATAAAACACAAAGCCTGATGAAGCCACAATTATAGACTAAACTTCAAGCTTTTTAGGGCCACCAAGTTATGATCCTTTTCTTATGTTCCATATTCTCCTCTGTGAGACAGCTTCGTCATGAGTGGTATATGAGTGAAATCAGAGGTAATCAGGTCACTGCCATGTCTACAGTGAATACTCACTACTTATCAACTATTAACAATTACAATTAATTCCCAGAATACCTATACATCTGTCAGACAGAATCACACAAGCTATTTTTTTCCCACCTGTGGACTGCAGCATATCTTAGTATACAATCTTCTTTTATCTTCAGTTGGTGCTCATTGCAATTGTCACAGTTACATTCTACAGAAATATTCTATTTTACATACGTTCCTATGAACAAGAACCATGCTTGCTTTCTTATGTTTACCTCAGGTCAAGTTCAATAAGACATGCAAATTCAATCCGATAACAATGAATTGATTGCATTAAATCATGGTATCTAAAAGATAGATAGATATAGATAATTATGAAAGCTATATAATTTTTATTCATTAAATGAAAGAATGAGCTATAACACCGTTAGAACTCTTGCCTTGTATGGTTTCTAACAGTTTAGCCATTCAGTCACTCATTTATAAGCACATCATTTGCCAATAATTCTTAATGTTCTTACAACCTAGTAGGGAGATACACACATTTCAAGATAATTACAGCTGTTGGGACTTAGAAAGTGATCCTCCAAAGTGTACTGTTTGACATAATACTTTAAATGTTGAATGCTTTAAACAAACGCATTGGAAGACCTCAGAAGACACATTAGAATAAAGATTTCTCTGACCATGTCCTGCTCTCTTTTCTCCTGCCTTTCATTCTCCACCATGAAAACCAGGATTTTTTGGGTCATAGAAATTAGACATCCTTTCCCTCAAGAGATAAAGATAATTCTTTCAGCTTCTTTGTCTGATAGAAGATTGAACGCCATTAAGAAAGAATCCAGCTTTGTACATAGAAAGATGGAATGGCATTTCAAGAGGCCAGGAAGAATCTGAACAGACAGAAGTTGCTGAACATTCTCCTTTCGTTTCATTACATCGGATCATACCTATTTTTCCCAATCACCTTTTGGCACAGCTGTCCATTCTCCATTAAATCTAAATACAAAAATAGTATCACAACATTCTTCTCCCACACATTATACTTCAGTAAAATTTAGTACAATAAAGATAAGGTACCATAAGGACATATGAACAGAGAGAGGCAGACCTATCTGATTATGTCAAGAAAGGAATTGATGATTGAAGTGGATTCTAAAAGGGCAAGTAATAACCAGTCAGAGGCACAGAATAAAAGGGTAGGGGTGGAGAAAATGCATGTGCAAGAGTGATGGGTCATAACGTAAATTAGATGTTTTTTTTGTGAAGGATGTGATAAAATATTAAACAGACGCAAACAAGGACATGCTCGTTGATGGCTCCTCTTTAAGGGGACTATGATTTCCCTTCTGAGATGTGCTATCACAAAAAAAGACAAGCACTACTTTCCAGGAGGTTTGGGGAAATAAATATTTTTGTAGTGAACTAATTCTCATCTAACCCTTTGTTTGATGAACAAAATGTCTAGGACTTGCTGTCCCATATTCCCTTTGTGGTACAGATTATGTATTGAGTGAGCCAAAGGGCAAATGCTTTCTCTTTCTCAATAGACCTAGCATCCTGAACACATATATTCTGCTTTCTGACTTTGGAGGAGTAACAAGTGGAGTTTGCAAGCTGAGAGCAGGGTTCTTTAGCTCAGCAAATTGGAAAACTCAAGAATAGGTAGAACTAAGCAATTCTGATCAGAAATCCAAATCACGTCCCTCCTCCATATAAAACACACACACACACACACACACACACACACACACACACACACAAACACAGATTTCCTTTAAAAGAAAAACTAAAGCTAGATCCTTATATATCACCTTACACCAGAATCAACTCCAAATGGATCAAAGACGTCGGAGTCAAAGCAGACAACCTGAAAACATTATAGGAAGGAATAGGAGAAACTTTAGGGCTTCTTGGCACAGGCCAAATTATTCTTAATAAAGACCCAGAAATTCAACAAATCAAAGAAAGGTTGGACAAATGGCATTACATGAAAATGCAGAGCTTCAACATGGCAAAGGACATAGCTAGCAAGATCAATAGAAAACCCATGAATTGGGAGAAGATCTTCACTAACCATATATTAGACAAGGGTCTCATATCTAAGACTTAAAGAGAAACTTCTCTGAAGAGGAAATAAGAATGGCCAATAGATACATGAAGAAATGCTCAACTTCTTTGGCCATAAAAGAAATGCAGGAGTTATACCGTGGGGGAGGGGCATACAAAACAACAAATAAATCATCTTATAAAGATGTTAGAAACATTCACAAGAAAGAATAAAACATTTGACTACTTATCTTGGGGTTCGTTTCACCTAACATCAACTTATCTGACCTTTTCTGCTTGTCTCAGACATATACTAGTTATTGCAAATAAGGGAAACCATGGGACCTCTGTTTCTTTGGGCCTGGCTTACTTCACTTAATATAATTTTTCCAAGTCTTTCCATTTCCTAACAAATGGGGCAATGCCATTCTTTCTGATGGAGACATAGAATTCCATTGTGTATAAATACCACATTTTCTTGATCTATTCATCTACTGAGGAGCATCTGGGTTGGTTCCATCCATTTGGGATGGGAAGGGATGGGAAGGGGAAACAAAGGAGGAGGCAACAATGCTTGACAATGCTTGATAAGAAATGTACTCATTACCTTGCCCATGTAATTGTAACCCCTTCGTACGGTGTTTTCACAATAAAAAATTTTAAAAAATAAAAAAATTGAAAAATGCAAATCCAAACAACACTGAGATTCTGCCTCACCCCAATTAAAATGGCTATAATCAAGAAATCTAATAACAACAGATGCTGGAAGGGATGTGGCCAAAAGGGAACCCTACTGTCCTGTTGATGGGAGTGTAAACTTGTTCAGCCACTCTGGAAATCAGCATGAAGGTTCCTCAAAAGACTCCACAACAATTCCACATTTGGGCATTTACCCAAACGATCACAAACAAGGCCATACTAAAGCTACCAGCACAACTATGTTTATCACAGCATTATTCACCATAGCTAAGATATGGAACCAACCCAGATGCCCCTCAGTAGATGAATGGACCAAGACAATGTGGTACATATATACAATGGAATTTATGCCTCCATCAGAAAGAATGACATTGCCCCATTTGTTAGGAAATAGAAAGACTTGGAAAAAATTATATTAAATGAAGTAAGCCAGGACCAAAGAAACATAGGTCCCATAGTTTTCCTTATTTGCAATAAATAGTATAAGTCGAGAACAACAGAAAAGGTCTAAAGCTATGTACATATGACCAGATAAGATGATGTTTAGTGAAATGTACCCCAAGATAGGAACACAAGTGGTTTTGTCTTTCTTGCTATTTTTAACATATTTAAAATGTACTATGTGATTTTTTGTTTCTCTTGTATGTTCTTTCCCCACAGTATAACCTCTGTTTTCACTGTATTTGATGTCGGTGTCCTGAATCTTGTATATACATTTTTCTAATTGGGGAAGGGAAAGGGAAATAACAAAATGCTGAAATAAGGATACAGGTTGACCCATTGTAACAATGAGATGTACAAGACACTATGTTGAGAACTAACTTTACAACTTAGGGGGTGGGGGAGTTGGAGAGGTGGGGAGGGAAGGGATGGTAGGGAAAAAACAAAGGAGGAGGTAACAATTGCTCGATAGGAAATGTACTCATTACCTACTCATCTAACTATAACCCTTCTGTACAATATTTTACAATTAAAAAAATTTTATAAAAAGAAAAAGAAAAAGGTCTGAGACTGCATTCCCATTTCAGGGAGAAACAACAGAAAGGGAGTGTGGTCAGTTTTGAAAAGTGTTCTTCAGCCTCTTCAATGATCTTTTCAGTAAGCCTGAATGGACATTTGCTTTTCATAGGTGACAGAAATACTTAGCAGAGTTCTATAGGAAATACTTCTTTACAATTTACAATAAAAATATTCAACAGATAACAGTTGTTGACATATCAGATTCTTTCCCAGGAAAACCACATAAACTTTTAAAGAACCATATAGAATTGTCTGAACTTCATATGGATCACCAGAGGGCAAATGGAGCTATAAAGAAAGGTAAAATTATACTTTGAATTTACCTACAGTAAAACTGTTTCAAAGTACACTTGGGAAGTTGCATATACTACATTATGAGCACAATTCTGCTAGAAGGAGCAGGACTGAACCAGTTAATTTCTCTGATGGGACTCTGAAATCCTTTTACTATAGTCCACACAAGGACTATAGTTGTAAAGGGACTTGAAAATTATAAAGATAACTTGGTTATAGTTTTGTCCTAGGAAAGACAGTAAATGAAAATCTAACCACAGGGCACCTTGATTTGGGGAAAAAGACATTACATTGTCTATTAATAATATTAGTATTATTAATGGAATATGTATTTGAAGGAACATTTTTCCTGTAAAAGAAATGTGTATCTTACACTCAGCTAAAATAAATGAAGTAAGTGTGCATTTTAAATATCATAATTGAAAAAGAAAATATGCTACACTTACTCTTTTGGAGAACTAAAAGGATTATACTACTTAATCTTCTATGAGTTCAATATATGTAGTTCAATCCATAGGAGCTCCTGTGGGGATTTAATTAACGATATTTTGTGTCTTCAATTAGAATGAGATTCTTAACCTTTCTAATGTGCTGACCTACCTTTACAGAGAAGAAAAATTATACCACGGGCACACCAAGTAATTAAATTTACATTAACGCTGCTAGGAAATGTGAGTACGTTTTTTCTTTTTGGGAAATACTCCAAAAGGTCAGTAGGTCTGACAAACTTTCCAATCTTAAATCTAGTAAACAACTTCTTGACAGAGTGTCTCATCACAGTAATGCCAACATCCAAATCTCATCTTTAGGGTGGAGTCATTGCTATGCTTCAAGACAGGTAGCAACTTCATCATAAACTCTAATAAAGGAACCCTTCTATTACAGTTCTTTCTTAACTCAGGCATGGTGGAAAGTTGAAAGAAGGAACAAGGGGTAGTTCTGTAGGTCAAAATAATGAACTACTGTTCAGTCAGTACCAATGGCCTAATGACCACATAAGTGCCTAGGTCTAGGAACAAGTATTTTAGCAAGTAAAATAAGCTAGATACTGAAAGACAAATATGATTCCATTTATATAGGATAAAAGAAAACTCAAAATCACAAAGACAGAAAGGACAATAATGTTTCCAAGGGGCTGAGAGGAAGGGAAAATGAGAACTGTTTGAGGAGTGTTTTGGTTTGGGGTAATGAAATAGTTCTTTAGACACACAGTAAGTGATAGGTGGCAGTTAACCAGCAGGCAGATAGGGAAGCAGGGATCTGCACATGTGTCAAGTGCCTTACGTTTGTGTCAGGACTGTGAAGGTCAAAGTGAGGTCAAATGCTCTTGGCCTCTTGCCTAACTAGATAGGGGGAAAAGATGGAGGAATCAAGAACAAGGCTAGAGAAACAATGTCCTAGAAAAATATGTCTAGAAATATGTGTTGAGCAAACACAGAATACAAAAAAAGGGCTAACACCCAAACTATTAATATCAAAACCTTATGTGGAATGAAAGGAGACACAACAATGGGGAAACTATATTCAAAGCCTGTAAAATTTTCCAAAATAAAATATTTAAAGCCACCAAGACAATGCATAAACATGGGCAAGACTTTCATTCTTCAACTGTCTATGGACACAAACAGGGCTCATAGCACCAGGTATCATATTTGGGGGTTCATTCATCCAAAAGTAGCCAACGTGCTATGTATTTTAAAATGATGGTTTTGAGATATACAAATATGTTCATAATATAATACATATGTCATATATAATTTATATGTGCTATGTATTTTTAAATGATAGCTTTGAGATATATAAATATGTTCATAATATAATACATATGTTATATATATTATATGTAATATGATATATACAATATACACATATTTTTATATAATATATATTACCTATATTACATATTACCTAGGAAAATGTTTTACCAAATCCCTAATGTGGAAAAAGAAATCCTTCTTCAAACTTTCCTTAAATCACTTTCCAGAAACCATGCCCACCTTGACACCAGTCAGAACATAATAACCTCAACTGATTGTTGTTTTTTTTTTTAAAAAACTATGCTAAACCTGTCACCTTGTTTTTTTGTTTTTTTTTTCTCTAAATGTGTATCTTTTGTGAAAATATTTCTATAGTTTTTACTGTGTTGGTCATTATTGTAGATGGTATATGCATTATAAACTAAGGAGTCAAAAACATTTAAAAATAAATTAAAAATCAAAGGTCACCATCAAAGAACACATTTATAGCTTTAACTATTTTTGCTAGGTGTGGCTGCAATGAATTGGTGCCTTATTAACTTCCTGGTGCATTGCTGTTGCGAATCTGTGCATTTAAAAAAAATTTACTAGGGTTTTTTTTTAATTATTTATTCCTTTCCCTGTATGTTTTGATCCTCTTTCCTACTTTAATTTTTGTTCTTCTTTCCTTCTTTAAATTTCCTTTATATAGGTAGATATTTACATAGATGAAGATTATAAACATGCTCATCTTCCTCTATATGAATCATTCATCCTTCATTCCTATCTACCCTGCTTACAGAAATATAATCCTGTAGAGATATATGTACTTAGACAAAAATATAAACATTATAATTATTCTTTCTCATTTTGTTGAATATGGTCTTCAAGTATTTTACTGAAAATTTTTTTGAGTCTGTAGTCATTAGGAAAAACTAGGCTATAATTAGTAAACATGTTTTTATTAGGTTTTAGTATCAGAGTCACACTGGCTTCCTAAAATGGGTTTAATAGTGTTCCATTCCCTTTCTACTCTGTGGGATAGTTTGAGGTACATTGGTTGTAGTTCTCCATTAAATGTCTGGTAGGATTCAGCAATGAATCTCCCTAGTCTTAGTCTTTTCTTTGTTGGGAAATTCTTTACTATTATTTCCATCTCATTGATTGTTAAAGAAATGCTTGGGTGGCTTGTATCCTCTTGGGGGATACAATGCAATATTGGTAGATCTTATAAATTGATATTGTTATCCACTTCTTTTTAGCTTACTCAAATATAATTTTCCAAAGATTTCCCTAGTGATCCTCTTGAATTTTACTTGTATTTGTTGTAATATCCATAACATATTTGTAATAGTTACTTTAGAAGACTTCAGTTTTTTTCTGTTTGAGGATGGTAGGGATTATAAATTTAACTTATACTCCCTTGACCATTGAGAGTTTGTGCATTTGTGAGTATTTTCAATTTGTTCTTCTGTGATTTTTCTACTGATAAATCCTCACTTGTTTTCTGGTCCTTACCTCTTTTCCTGGATTTTTTTCTGGCATAAAATCTATAGTTATCCAGATTTCTTAACTGTCTCTAAGTACATCACACTTTATAAGATTTCCACACTTAGGCCTATGATACTAATTTTTCATAGTTTTCCTTCTTCTTCCATCCCCTCATCTCCTTCATTATTTGTCTCACACATACACAATTGTTTGACTCCTTTTTGCTATAAAGGGCCAACACTAAATCCTCTCTTACTCATTTCTATACTCACCAGGCTCTCTCCCACTAATCTTCTTTACCATCTTTTTGGTGTGTAGAAAAATAATGTCTTTTGTAATTAATCATTTCCAAAAACCAATTATTTTCCAATTGAGAATTGAAACTATTCTATTTCTCTCAGTTTTCCAAAATAAGATCTTCTTTATTTTATGATAGCCTTGTTGTATAGACTGAAGTATAGACTGGAGATACATAAATTAAGAAACTGAATAAATACAGGTCTTCAAAACATTATAAATCATTTATTTTTTTTACCATACTGTCTCCAACCTGAGGCCCATTACATTTCTCACAAACTCACAAAGTTGACCAAATATTTCTTTAGGGGGATATATACTATAAACTTTTATATATCTACTACTCAACTTAGCCATAATGATTAGTAAAAAGAGCATCTGAGACTGAAGTGGACCATTTGTACTTTTGCACAGATGAGAGCCCTTCTTAGTAATATAAGAATAACTCATGAAGTACATTCCATAAAATGCTTGTGGGATATCAAGTCAAGTTACTTCTCCAAAGAAGTAACTTCACACAAATGCATAGTATATTTGTAGTACCATTTCCAATTAATTTACTTGTAAAAGAACCCAAAGAGAATACAAGTACACCATATAAACTTTGTACATAGGAACGGTGAGGACAATACTGTATCAAGTTTCTACTTTACATTTTAAGTACACAAATATCATTTGAGATACCTTGGATAGCTCATTTTATGAATTGACCACATAATTTGTTAAAAGCAGGTGAAAATACTGAATAAAAAAATATTTTCAGTACAATTCCTTCAAACAATGTAATTGATTGTCCTCCCTTGAAAATAATTCATCTTCTAGCTTAGTAGAGTGTTCTCTTTTTTAAAACTTTCTAAGTGTCTAACCCAGGACTGAGATGGCTAGGATAGGTAAAGTTATCAAGTTCATCATAGGTACAACCTGGATAAAAAATGGTTTTTATTGCACCTAAGTGATTTGGATTGCTGTATTTTTGTACCAATAGACTGCTATTGCAATTAAATCTACATATCACATATGCATATTGATTCTAACTTACTTGCAAATATTAATACATGATTCCATACTGAAACTTTGGGAATATTTCAGAAGATTTTTTTAATATTAAAAGAGGAGATCAAAATGGAATGGATTAATGGCTCAAGAATAAGTAAGTGGGGGCTGGGAAGGTGGCTCAGTGGTAGAGCGCTTGCCTTGTATGCATGAGGCCCTGGGTTCGATTCCTCAGTACCACATAAGCAAAAAGAAAAAAAGCCCGAAGTGGCGCTATGGCTCAAGTGGTAGAGTACTAGCCTTGAGCTGGAGAGCTGAGGGATAGCGCCCAGGCCCAGAGTTCAGGCCCCATGACAGGACCCCAAAAAAAAAAAAAGAAGTAAGTGACAATGTATCTAATCCTATATTGGCCATACCTGTAAGCAATTTCTATTATCACTAGTTCCTTGAAAAGTAGTTAGAGTATCTTGTCATGTGAAAGATTGGAATCAATGTCGTTTGTAGGGGTAACAACATCTAAATCAGAATTATGGCTATGTGCTTCTGTTCTTTGTGGCTTATAATGTTATACAGTAAAAAGGTGACTTGGTATTCCTGTTGAGTATAGCTTATAAATTTTGCATTCTTGTTGTTAAAATACTTTATTTACTCTGAATATATTGCATTAATCGTAAGTTGATCAGATTTTAAGCTCTTTCTACATAGATAGCTAATTGTAAGACTGTTTAATGAATTTTCATAAAAGCTTTTAACTTGAGAATTGGATTGCTCAATTATTTATCCAAATGAAATTAAGGTAACCACTACATTTGGAAAGTTCATTGAAAAAAGTAAAAAACTTCACTGTAAGTAATATGTAAATAAAATCTTAAAGAAATAAGCAGAAAGTTTGTTACAGTTTTTTATGTTTTTATAGTAAAAATACTGTACAGAGGGGTAACAGTTGCATGAGTAAGGTAATGAGTACATTTCCTATTGAGCATTGTTGCTGCCTCCTTTGTTTTCCCCTACCATCCCTTCTCTCCCCATCTCCCTAACTCCCCCCCTATACCCCAAAGTTGTAAAGTTAATTTTCAACATAGTGTCTTGTACATCTTATTGTCACAATGGGTCAACGTGTATCCTTACTTCAGCATTTTGTTATTTCCCTTCCCTTCCCCAAATTAGAAAAATGTATATACAAGATTCAGGGCACCAACATCAAATATAGTGAAAACAGGGGTTATACTGTGGGGGAGGAACATACAAGAAAAACAAAAATCACATAGCATTTTATTTATTTTTTAAATAAGTTTTTTTTTATTGTGAGAATACTGTACAGAGGAGCGGTTACAGTTACATGGGCAAAATAATGAGTACATTTCTTATCAAGCATTGTTTTCTCCTTTGTTTTTCCCCTACATAGCATCTTGTACATCTCATTGTTGTAAGGGGTCAACCTGTATTGCTGTTTAAACAATTTGTTTTTCCCTTCCCACCCAAAATTATACCAAGATAAGAACACAAATGGTTTTTTCTTTCTTGCTATTCCTTTTAACATATTTATAAGATACTACGTGATTTTTTTGTTGCTTTGTATGTCCCTCCCCCACGGTATAACCCCTGTTTTCACTGTACCTGATGTTGACATAGTACATTTTAAATACATTAAAAACAATAGCAAGACAAAAACCACCTGTGTCCCTATCTTGGGGTTCATTTCATTAACATCATCTTATCTGGTCATATGTACATAGCTTGTGACCTTTTCTGCTTGTCCTAGACATACAGTAGTTATTGCAAATAAGGGAAACCATGGGACCTATGTTTCTTTGGGCCTGGCTTACTTCACTTAATATAATTTTTTCCAAGTCTTTCATTTCCCAACAAATGGGGTGGTGTCATTCTTTCTGATGGAGGTATAGAATTCCATTGTATAAACATATTACATTGTCTTGATCCTATTCATCTACTGAGGGGCATCTGGGTTGGTTCCATATCATAGCTCTGGTGAATAATGTTGTGATAAACACAGTTGTGCTGGTAGCTTTAGTATGACCTTGTTTGAGATCATTTGGGTAAATGCCCAAAAGTGGAATTGTTGGGTCATAGGGGAGCTATATGTGGAGTCTTTTGAGGAATCTCCATACTGCTTTCCAAAGTGGTTGAACACTCCCATCAACAATGCAGTAGGGTTCCCTTTGGCCACAACCCCTCCAGCTGGTAGAGGTTTTGCTCACTAGTTCTTCAAACTTTCCATGTATCAATCACCCAAGAAGGAATTCAAAACTCAGATTCCTGGGCCTCATGTTATATCTACTATGACAGACTCATACAGATGAGTGATTTACATAAAAATAACCTATGAAATTGTAATATATAAATTGGGCTGCTGAATACATTACAAAGTTTAACTCTTATTACATATGTATTTCCAAAATGTACAAACAAAAATATTGCAGGAATAAACATAGCCTAAAGTATTTAGTAAAAAATTCTAATACTATCAATTTCATTAAACTCTATTTTCAAAGCATTATTTTTTGTGGATGCTTTGTTGTCTTACCAATACATTGAATTGGTTTAGAAATCTCTAGAACTCTACTTGATCTCTGTACCCAAGGCTCACAGGAGAAATATATGCTCTCATTATAGTGCTAGATATAGATGGGAGTACTGCCAGATATTAAGAGGGAAGGAAATAGGTTGGAAGAAAAGTAATAAAAGTAACAGATCATCAGGATCATTGAGGAAGTGCACATTGCTGGATATTCTCTCATTGACGTGTCAGAGAAGTGTAACCAAATATAGTTTATAACTTTTGCCAAGATAATGAATATACCTTTATAGAATCAGATTTACCTGAGGATTAAAGAATCTAGAGAGAATTTCTTTTCTTTGATAACTATAGAAGACATCGGGCTGGGGAATGGATGTAATGCCAAACACGTACTTTGTACATTCCATGTGTTCAATGGCTGAGCAGAGATTCTGAAAAGCAGCTCATATGGAAGAAGTATGGGCGTGAAATAATTAAATTCAGAATACCTGAAAGAGCTATACATAATATATAGCCTATTCTATTGCTTAAACCAATGACTTTGAGCTACACTTTGAAAAGTTATTGATGGATGGATGGATGGATGGATGGATAGATGGAGGGATGGATGGATGGATGGATTTTCGTGCCAGTTTGGGGGCTTGAACTCAGCACCTGAGTACTGTCTCTGAGCTTTTTTGCTCTACAATTTAAGCTTCATTTCTGGCTTTTTAGTGGTAGAGGCAGGAGTCTCATGTATTTTTCTACCCAAGTTGGCTTCAAATCATGATCCTCAGATCTAAGCCTTCTGCATAGATAGGGTTACAGGTATGAGATACCAGAGCCTAGCACTACATTTTCCCCCATAATAAACAACTTCCAAACACTGCTTCTCAATTAACTTTTTCTCTTTTCTGGTCACTACTAATATCCACATTAATAAGAGATTTTCTTAATAAAATACTGGTGACTTTAATAAAAGAGATACATTCATCAGTTGAGTGGAAAATAAGTTGAAGATGGAAGATGGAAGTAATACATTTAAATACATGAATTAAAACTACCTATATCTGCTGACAAAATTGGTTAAATGTCTGTAGAAAACTAAAATTAGATCTTTCTATATCACCTTGAACCAGAATCAACTCCAAATGGGTCAAAGATCTTGATGTCAAAGCAGACACCCTGAAAACATTCCAAGAAGGAATAGGAGAAACTAGGTCTCCTTGGCACAGGCCAAAATTTTCTTAATAAAGAGCCAGAAACACAACAAATCAAAGAAAGGTTGGACAGATGGGATTGCATGAAACTGCAGAGCTTAGCATGGCAAAGGACATAGCTAGCAAGATCAATAGAAAGCCCATGGAATGGGAGAAGATCTTCACCAGCCATACAACAGACAAGGGCCTCATATCTAAAATATACCTGGAACTCAAAAAATTAAATCCCCCAACAACAAATCCTCAAAGAAACAACTGCCCAATAAATAAGTGGGCTAAAGACTTAAAGAGAAACTTCTCTGAAGAAGAAATAAGAATGGCCAATGAAGAAATGCTCAACTCTTTGGCCATAAAAGATATGCAAATCAAAACAACATTGAGATTCTACCCCACCCCAATTAGAATGTCTATGATCAAGAAATTAAATAACAACAGATGCTGGAAGGGATATGGCCAAAAGGGAACCTTACTGCATTGTTGGTGGGAGTGTAAACTTGTTCAACCACTCTGGAAAGCAGCACTCTGGAAAGGTTCCTCAAAAGACTCCTGGTAAAGCTCCCCTATGTCCCAGCAATCCCACTTTTGGGCATTTACCCAAATGATCACCAACCAGGCTATACTAAAGCTACAAGCACAACTATGTTTATTGCAGTATTATTCACCATAGCTATGATATGGAACCAACCTAGATGTCCCTCAGTAGATGAATGGATCAAGAAAATGTGAGATATATATATATATATATATATATACACACACACACACACACACACACACACACACACACACACACACATATATATAATGGAATTCTATGCCTCTATCACAAAGGACAATGCCCATTTGGAAAGACTTGGAAAAAATTATATTAAGTGAAGTAAGCCAGGCCCAAAGAAATTTAGGTCCCATGGTTTCTCTTATTTGCAATAATTAGTATACATATAGGATAATCAAAAGCTATGTACACATGACCATATAAGATGATGCTAAGTGACATGAACCCCAAGATATGGACACAAGAGGTCTATCTTTGTTGTTGTTGTTTTAAATGTACTATGTGATTTTTTTGTTTCCTTTATATGTTCTTTCCCCTATGGTATAACCCCTGTTGTCACTGTACTTGATTTTGGTACCTTGCATCTTATATATACATTTGTCTGATCTGGGGAGGGGAAGGGAAATAACAAATTGGTGAAACAAGGACACAGGATGACCTATTGCAACACTGATACCCACAGGACAGTATATTGGAAATGAACCTTACAACTTCGGTAGTGGGGGAGGAGTGTGGGAGGTGAGGGAGGGAAGGGATAATGGGGCAACAAGGGAAGGGGTAACAATGATCAACAAGTAATGTGCTCATTGCCTCACTCATGTAACCGTAACCCCTCTGAACAGCATCTTTACAATAAAATAAAAATCTTAAAACTACCTAAATGTAGGGACATTTAATTTATATGTTATGTCAATTTAAAAGATATAAGTCTTAAAATAATTGAGCAGACTAGTAGAAAATCTAAATGGTATAGAGACTTGATAATACATTCAGTACTTTTAATATCACAGTGATATCAAAATATCTTTTCAATCTTTGGGTACAGACTGTAGATTTTTCCTACATATGGCATGTTTGCAAAAATTGACCACACACTTGATCACAAGGAAAATCTTAATACAGTTTTAATTGAGGTTTTATAGGCTAAATTCTTTGGTCAAAATCTTATTATGAAAGAACTCACAATAGTCAGTGATTAAAGCCAAATGAATACATAAAACTGAAGATAGAATCCTTTGATAATTTTTAATCAAATATAATTTGAAAAAAACATGGTCATTCACAACTTGAGGAAACTTAAAGATACGTCTTGCCAGAAAGCTACCCATTACAGTGAAAGGACTGATTAGATGATATTGTAAATCCTCAGATGTATTGCCCATTGAAGAAGGAAGTTCAATGACAAAGGGAAATGACATCCATGAAATGGTAGAACAGGAAATCCAATTTCTGTCAACTCCACCCAGAAAAACCCTGGTTTCATAAAGAACTAAAGTGACATTATCACATTGCAGCCCTACAGAAAATCCCAACATTGAAAACAGCTGCATAGAAATAAGTAAGAACAGTTTCACTTATCTACAAGAGAAACCTCAAGCTCATTGACAATAGAGGAATCTTCAACTAATAATTCTCCTTTGAGGGAAAGAGAAAAGCAGAGCAGTGGTGACACCAGTACAGTTTGGAGTCCTGGGGGCCTCTGGGATGACAGAAGAATGCAGATAACTTCCTGTAATGAGCATGGTTTAAGGTGAAATGTCAATGTAAAGATGTTCCTTGGGATGGAGAACAAACTGCACCATGTGCACCTGGTAGTCTGGATTTCTTCTGGGCTAACAACAACTGGTAAGCCTCACTGGAAAGCTGAGGTCAGGATGGGATATTTTAGATGCCTGGTGGCAGCTGAGATACAGGAAAACAGGAAGACTTGCTACTGTTGGACAAGAGAACTGATAGCATTATAATGACACTTCAAAAGAACTCGATTTTATGAGCTCCTGGAATGGAAAGAAACAAACATCTCTAATTGAGAAATTGAATGTACAGGCCCAGAGCTGCCATATTCCTTCCCACAACAGTATCAATAAAGGGATTACAAAACCCCCTACAATCTCAGTAGAACAGTACAGAGTACTTGTATGCAACTGAAGTTCTTTGATCAACTTAACGTTATAACTATATGCATTTTATGGCATCCCATTATAAACACAAAGAGAATTCCCAAAGAAGATGCAAAGAGAGAGAGGGAGAAGGTGATCAAATCTTATCACTAGAAAGGATAGACAAATCACCAAGAAAGATAAAACAAAAGGAAGAGGGACGGTAAATGTTATAATGTATTTAGAAAAGAATCTTTAAAATAACAGAAGGCACCTCCTTATCAGTAACCTTAACTATAAATGGATTTAACTCCTTAATCAATATACTGAAGATAACAAAATGGACTAAGAAAATAATATAAAGATTCAATTAATTTTAAGTACATACCTATGCTAAAAATTAAAGCATTGAATGAAATAGGTTCCATGAAAACTGTAACCAAAAATAAATATTTGTATCAGATAATGTACATGGAGGAAAGAATTTTTAAGAAACAATGATATTTAATGACTGATTAAAGGATCAATTCACCAGAATATAATAATTATCAATATTCATACTGCCAATAGCAAAGCAACAATGAATGAAACAGGAAAACACAGGAGCAACATAATAGCAGTAAAGGATTTCAGTACTCTGCTTTACATAATAATAAGACCATCCATCCATACAGAAAAATCAGAGAAAGTTTGCACAACACGATAGATGAAATGGGCCAAAAAGATACATACATAATATCTCAACAGCAGCAAAATACACATTTTTCTCAAGCACACACAGAACATTCTTCAGAATAGATAATATTACATTACAGGGCAAGCCATAACAAATTTAAGAAGATTGAGATATGCCAAAGATATTTTGCAACCACAATTGAATCAAACAAAAAGGAATAACACAAGAAGGGGTACTGAAAAATTCACAACCATGTAGAAAGTAAGCAACACATTCTTGAAAACAGTGAGCCAAAGAAGAAACCAATGGAGAAGAAAATAATTTTAAAATAAATTGGAAGCACAAACTCTGAAAGATTTAGGAGATGAAGCAGAAGCTATACTAAGAGGTTTGTAGAGGTAAGAACTTACATTTTAGAAAAAAGAAAGATATCAAATTATTAGTTTGTGTTTAGAAGGACCTAAAGCTTCTGCAAAACATACATTAGAACTAATATATTTAACAAAGTTTCAGAATAGCAATCCAACATAAAAATATCAATTGTGTTTCCATACACTAATAACACTAAAACACTAATAAAAAGAATCTAATATTTGGAAGCATCAAAATAATAAAATAATTGAGAAGATTCTTTGCTGAGCTTAGTTTGGGTATATATACCAAAAGTACAAAGTGTTCTTGAAATAAATTAAGAAAGACAGAACTAAATAGCTCTAGACTAAAAGAGCTGATACTATTGAAAGTGTTGCATAGATATAATATATTTCTATCAAAATCCTTGGTTGCCAAGATCACAAAATAGGAAATGGATACTCTTCCAAAAATGGCATAAGACATCTGTCTATTGGTGTACAAAAGAACTAGTAATCCCTTTACCAAACATTGACATCAGTTGAAATGAATTGAAATGTTGAACATAAGACCTGTAACTATAAAACTTCTATGAAACAAAGAGAAAGCCTTATACCATTGGTCTTGGAAAGTTATTTTGATTATGATATCAAAAGCAAAATCAGACGAGTAGGTAATGCCTGAGAGCAGAAACCATTTTTTGGGGGGGGGGTGGAGCCTGAACTCTGGGCCTGGGCGCTGTCCCTCAACTCTTCAGCTCAAGGCTAGCACTCTACCACTTGAGCCACAGCGCCACTTCCGGCTTTTTTTCTTTTTTGCTTATGTGGTGCTGAGGAATCGAACCCAGGGCCTCATATATGCAAGGCAAGCGCTCTACCACTGAGCCATCTTCCCAGACCCATGAAACCATTTTTAGAGTGGAATGGCAATCTGTAAATAATAAACCTGTTTCATAAATAATAAAGGCTTAATGCCTAAAAATATGTAAAAATTCTTGCAATGGCAAAAAGCAGTAACTCAATAACCCAACTAAAAAAATGGGCATAGGCATTTTCCAAAAATGGGAACAAATGGCCAAAGGCATGAAACATCCTTAATCATCAGAGAGTTTCAAAACAATTCTGTAAGATACCTACTATCCAAGAAAATAAAAAAATAATAAAAACAGGCAAGAACAAGTATTTGTAAATGTGTGAGAAATTGGAATTCTTATTCCTACTGTAAGTAGGAATATAAAATCATGAAACCACTGTGAGAAACAATATTGAGAGAACTCAAAAAAAGCCAAGACACTGAGAATGATGGTATAGTCATCATATTTTAGAGTATTTACCCAAAACAATTCAAATTATGATCTGAAGATGTCTCCCTCCATTCCCATATTCTTTACAGTCTTATCTCCATTTGCAAAGATGTGATTAAAAACTTGTATTTCCATTGATTGATGAAGGAATTAGGAAATTACAGAACAACTTTTATTTGTGTAAAAACAAGTTTTAAAAAAGAAAGATCTTCCTTAGGAATTGGGAAAGAACAATTAAGTGAAAGGAAAGAACAAAAAATTGAAGCCAGAATGGATGGTAGACCTAAGGGAATCCAATAAAGGTTCTAAACAAGATTGTAACCAAATGAGAGATGATTTAATATGCCTAGTCTAAAAATAGAATATGCATTATAGAAGAGAGAGAGAAATATGAGACGAGGGCACACCAGTGAAAGGATTTTGGCACCAGTCTCAGGAAAGAATGGAAGGAATGATGAACTTGAAAGATGTTTCGAAAGCAACATGAACAAATTTAATGGCTAGGTGAATGCGGAGTGAGAAATATATGAAGAAAAGATGGCTGCGTGTCAAGTCAAAGTGAAAGAATGACAAGTTAATTGAAAAAAAAATGAGGCTGACAAAATGTGATTTATTTTGACAAACAAAGAATGGCTAAAGCTGGTAGCATTGCCAAGGGTCCTGGGAGAGAAGGAATGGAGTTTTGTTTTTTTTAGCTTCTTTTCACCCTCTGCAAAAGCAACTGCAAGTCCAATCTAGGTAATTTATATGTTTGGTATTGAAATAACTTTTCCTTTCATATTCTATCAGCTGTTTCCCTGTGAGCCACATACATAGACACTAGAGAGTCATCTATGTGCTCATTTTAAAAGATGGATACCCAACAAGATGATTAAGGTTTCAAAACACTAATCTCCAAGTACTGAGTTGTAGCAGATATTGTATGCTTACTTTTATCTGCCCCATATCACAAAGGCTCTTAGTCCTCCTGCTCCTCATCACTCCCTCCCTTGGAATGACCAGATGCCTGGTGCACATGAGATTCTCTCATAGGTGAGAGATAAGATCATTTCACATGTAGAGCAGCAACTGATACTCAGGAGATATTATGATAGTCTTATTTAAAACTCGTCGCAATATTCACATGCCTCCCCTGATGGGTGAAACTATCGTAAGAATAATTATGTTTGTTTAAAAAAAAGTTTTTACCATCTTTTATGATCACAATTATTTATTCAGCAATTATATAGCGGGGATGATACTTGACACTTAAAGTACTGAACTCTGAGAGCACTGTTGTGAAGTGATCATTATTACTCTCACTATACCAATGAGAAAATTGAGGTTAGGGCTGATTACCTTGCCAGAAATCACCTAGCTGACAAGAATGGAATCAGAACACCCCTGTCTGCTATTGTAAGCCCATCACTGATATCTCCCCACCAAATTGTGACTCATCAGCCACTCAAATCCTAGACAGAAAGCAGACTTGCAGAGCATGACACATGGCTGCCATTCTAAATAGTCCTAAATTCCAGTGCGCTTTCCATTCAATTATTCCCTAATACTTTAAGGAAGATTGCTTTATAGTTTAGACACTCGTGGTGGAAGTCATTTTAAAATGCAGTAACATTTCTAGATTTTTTTCTTCAATAAAGTACTGAAGTCACAATTTCTTTGTGATTCATTCTCATCATTGCCAATATATACGTGAAAATTGCCTGAGGGTTCTGCTTTATCTTTTAAATCGCTTCATATTTTCTTTCTCTGTTGACATCTGTCTTTCCCTTTTACTTTCAGTTGTATTTGACTTGTTTCTAATCTGCTGCTGTATTTTGACACGGAATTGTGAGAACTTAGTGAGGGCTTAGGAGTGCTTTTAATCTTCCATGAAATAAACCATTTGGACTTAGTTACTGATCATGACTGCTTAAAAGGTCTTTTTACTTATGGCTAAGTTCACAGTTCACTATCTCGGGTGAATTTAAGTTCAAAGCAGCTTGTGCCCCACCCACAGAAAAGCATAAATTAAAACAACAAACATCTAAAAGCTAAGGACTCCTATTCTCTTGGTATGCTTGCAAACAATTTCACTGACAAGCAACTGTAATAACTTTGGTGTCCCATACTGTGAGCCTCTAAAATGGATGTTGGAACTGAAAGGATAATGGCCATTTGGGAACGTAGCACAGTCAACATGGAAGAGGAAAGGTCAGATACATTTGAAGTACTACAATATTGAGTAGCTATATTTTATTTTAAAAGCCCAAATCCAGAAAACAAAAATCAGGACAGGTATGTTACTTGTGAAATCACAGGATAATAAAATGTGAAAGCATTTAGAGGAATTTAGGTCTAAACACTGAGAATCTCATCTCTGGCTAGGGGTTGGTGGATACTGAATTTTTCAAAAGCTTACCCAGGCTTGCTCCAGAAAGTGCTAGAGAACAAAGAATCTATCCCATAAATTCCCCAAAGAGATAAAAGAGCATGAGGACATGTCATATAGTTGAAGTATTCTCAGTTTGATGGTTTGGAAGAGGAAAGAGGGAAGATAAATAAAAATCAAGGCGGAAATCCTGCCATAATAATTGGAGAGCCCAGTGGGGTGAGGTGGGAGGAATAATCGAGAATGTTGAAAGAGGTGACATTGATCAAGATGCATTCTATTCATGGATTGTTTCATTAAATGACAACCCCTTAGTACAACTATGTAAGGAAAATCATAATCATAAAAAGTAATTACAATAACTGAATTAAGATCTGAGCCTTTAAAACATCCTGGTTTCCTCTTTCAGTGGGAATGAATCTAGGCTAAACAGAGCTCTGCAACTGGATGGAAGAGAAATCTCTGGGTTTAACTCTGCAGTAACACAAAAGTTTAAGGTGCTAATAATCTCAGATTGAGACACTACCACCTAAAATCAAAGGAACTCTAGTTAAATTTTAGTCTCTGTGCCTATTTCCTCTATCAGACTAGTCAACTTTTAACATTTCTCTTCTTCAAATAATTTCACTGAATAACTATTTCCTATTTAATTAATACTAAAACTAATTCATTGACAAATGAGGATGTGCAAAGAGAGCAGGTGAATAGATAAATAACAACAGACAATTTTGGAGGGTCACTAGAGTTGCTGAAAAAACAAACTCTAGTTGGTTCTTGATTAGAAATAAACAGGATTTATTTTTTCAAGTGCTACGACTATTCTAAAAAACTGGATGATAATTTTCCTTTATGTTTTTCTACTGTGTATAGCACATAGTAATTTATGTATACCAAAAGCAATGTATTTACAGAAGAGAACAGTTTTAACATCAACAAGAACTATGTCTTCTTTTTGTTGTTCAAAAAAGACATCACATTTCATTATAATTGTGGAGCATTTTCAGTGAGCTATTTATAATCGATGGCTAACTTAAAGTAAATGTATTCGCAATGGATGTTGCTATGTTGTTACTGTATGTCATTTAAAAATATACCATAAATCCTTTGTGAGCTACTTCTACTTCACGTTAACGTGGTCTATATATAGCATATTCCTAAATAGGTTTGTTCTATAGTAAAGTTCCAACCATGTAAAAAGACCTTCAAAGTAAAATAATTGTCAAAGCTTATGGAATCCAGGTAAGAATTTTAAGGTTTTAAAAAGAATCCCTGTATTGCTCCAGTGAATAGCGCCATACCTCCTTTAAAGATTTACCTGTATACCTAGGTAAAATGTTCACTTAGTGCTAAGGTGTGCTACTGACTACTCTGAAAGCCGGAAGAAGATAATTACCCTCTTCACTGAGAAGAACAAGAGACCTCAAAATTAGGCTCATAGCCTCATGTGAAATAAGGATTCTAAGCACTTCAAGAATCAGAAACTCGATTGGACATAGTGAACAGCTACAAAAAGCTGTGAACTAAAATAAGATTCTGGAGGGTACAAAGTGCTAGAAGGTATTATAATTAGGACCAGCCAGAATATTACAACCCATGGTCATGTTATTAAGATTCCATAAATGGTCAGGCACCAGAGGCTTGTGCCTGTAATCCTAGCTACTCAGGAGGCTAAAATCTCAGTAGAAAACTCCATGAGACTCTAATCTCCAATTAATCAGCAAAAAGTTGAAAGTAGAGCCATAGTTCAAAGGGTAGAGTGCCAGCCTTGAGAAAAATAAAAAGCTAAGCATGATTATTATTAGGCCCTGAGTCCAAGACCCATTACTAGGGGGGGGGGAAGATTCCATAATGTCCAGTACACAGTAGAGGAGGGGATCTGTGATGGAGCTTAATTAAACACTCCACTACACATGCTTTAGGAAGGTCTAAAACTCACCACAAAGTGTAAATCCAATCCACTCATTAACTCCCATCCAAAATAAAACTCTATCCTCTCCAAAGACTAGAAAACCTATACTTATAACACAATAGCACTCATAATATCCAATGTTCCTTTTTTTTCTGGTACTGAGGCTTGAATTCAGGGCTTTATGCTCTTGCTTAACATTTGTACTCATGTGGGTGCTCTACAATTTGAACCATCCCTCCAGTACAAATGGAAATTTTTAAAATGTTAAAAAGAAGCAGAAAATTGTAACTGATAAGAAGGAAGAAAAAAATAGTAAATAGAAGGATATCAAGTAATGACAAAAGAGATTGGAATCAGAAGAACAAGACAATAATGTGCTATGACAAATACTTTCAAGAATAAAAAATGTCAACAAACAGATGGGATATCAAGATAAAATAATAAATAATTTTCAGGATGTGATATGTGCATGTAACCCTAGATGATGGGAGACAAAGACGTGAGGATTTTCTTACATTTTGCCAATCTAGGAACAAAATCAATGAGATAATATCATAAACAAACTGGGTATGGTAGATAATACCTGTAATCCCAGCCACACTGGCGAAGTCTAACTCAGGCAATACCTCGAAAACACCAAAACCAAAAGCACTGGGGATATGATTGAAGTGATAAAGTACCTGCCTAATAAACACAAGACCTTGAATCTTCAGTATCAAAGAGGTGGGGGAGGGGGAGAGATAAGTGAATAGACTCCTAAATACAAAAATAAAATACTGAATATTCATCAGATGAATCTGTCACTGGATGCAGGTGAAGGTTTGTGAAGTTTCTCTTTAAAGGTGGGGACTCTTCACTTAGGGTGCTTGATTTTGATTGCAAACTAAGAATTCTGGATGAGTCCGAATAGTAAGAAAACTTGGCAGACCATTATTGAGTGAGTAAGTAAGCAGGCAAGCAGACAAAAAGACATGGAAAAGGAGAAGGTACACTCTAAGAGAGTGTGGGTACTCTCAAAGGGACTAAGATAAACACAACTCTTTAGTATTTATATAGTAAAGGCAAAATGTATGCTTATCCTTGAGATAAGGAAGGTGTCCTGTTGTCTACATTTGGGTAGGGGGTTGCTTACATTTTGGGGAAGCATTTCTCTCAGGAAGGCATAATTCCTGGGGTGAGAAATGCATCTCTGGGGAAGGAATGCATCCCCTTGCTTTTCTTTAGATCATAGAGGGCACTTCTGTTATTAACTACCTAGTTTCTGAATTGCCTTCACCAGGCTTCACTTTCCCTAATCTATCCTACCTCAGATCTATAATAGATTGAAGAAGAGTAATAACCTTGAAGATTGAAGTGGAATAAAGCCAACAAATGAACACAGAGAAAATAAATAAAAACAAAACAAAGCCTCTGTGCTCTGTGGTGTTAAAATTAATATGACATAGTGTAAAATACATGAGTGTAGAATTCTAGAAAAAGAGTTAACACATCAGGAACAATTTGGATAACTAATTTCTAACAATTTTGAAATTTAATGAAAAGTTATTCATCCAAGGATATGAAAATGTCAGTTAATGTAAACTAGAATAAACTCAAATAAAACCACATCTAAACTATGCAACAGCCTGGGCAAGAAAATCCCTGAGACTCATCTCCAATTAATCACTAAAAAGTCAGAAGTGGAGCTGTGGCTCAAGTGAAAGAGTACCAGCCTTGAACAAAGAAACTAAGGGATATGCTTAAACTCTGAGTTTGAACTCCAGTATCAGTTGTATGTATGTGTGTACGTGAGCACGTGCACATGTGCGTGCATGCGTGTGCGTGCACACACACACACACACACACACACACACACACCCTAAAACAAATCATACAATCTAAGATTGTTCTAGTTTAACTGCTGAAAAATCAAAACTAATAAGAAGTTATTTAAGCTTAGGGACTGGGCCCTGACCCTGAGTTCAAGTCTCAGGATTGGAACAAAAATAAAATAAAATGAAATAAAAGTTGGGCAATATATGAGAAAATATTTAAATAAACCAAATAAAAACATTCACCTTGAATTTAGAGAAACAAACATAAATACTATCACTGACTTCATTTTATAAACAATGTGAATTATGTGACAATTGAATAAAATGTTAAATATCCAAACAGGCCATTTAGAATTCTCTATCAGTAATACCTTTCAAGAATAAAAGCAAAGCAAAGGCATTTTCAGGTAAATAGTTGCTGAGATAAATTATGACCAGCAGCCTTGAACCATAAAATTTATCAAAGAAAGTGCTTCAGTCTAAAAGTAAATTATATCAGATGAAAACTTGTAACTACAAGAAAATGAATAAGAGCAAAAAAAAAAAAAGTAAATAAGATGGGGCTGGGAAGGTGGCTCAGTGGTAAAGCGCTTGCCTTGCATGCCTGAGGCCCTGGGTTCGCTTCCTCAGCACCACATAAGCAAAAAGAAAAAAAGCCAGAAGTGGTGCTGTGGCTCAAGCGCTAGAGCACTAGCCTTGAGCTGAAGATCTGTGGGACAGCGCCCAGACCCAGAGTTCAGGCCCCATGACCAGACCTCCCCCCAAAAAAGTAAATAAGACAAATAATTTTGAAGACTTCTTTATCTCTTCTTAATTTCTTTATAAAATGACTTATGCATGTAGGCCTCATTCCTGCCCCAATATTTACCATGATCTATCTGTGCTCTGTAGAAGTGAAGATGCTGCCCACACTATGATGACTGTTAAAATGGTTATAAGTATAGCAGCAGAAAAGAGAGAACAATCAAATATAGAATAGACCTACAGGGGCAGGAATTAGATGGGTGATGTCACTTCTTCCAAAACCAGAAGCAGAACTGTCTAAACAAAGATAGCCATGGGCAATTATCTTGTTATTGAACTATACTGTCCATAGCAATGGCCCAATGTTCAGAATCTCAACACTGGATCTGCAGTAATAGATATATAATGGAAATCATGATATATAAAACAAGTCAAACATATTTGGAACTGTTTTATGCAAGCTAGCAAGAGAAAAGGGAGTTTTGTACATAAGCATGTGCAAGCAGTTAGTGTGAGCATTACATTCACCATCCTCTTGTTATGTTACCGAATCAAGTCACACTGGCTGTGTAAAGGATGCTAGGCATGGCTGGTAAGAAGACACAGCTTTCAGAGACCTAACAGGTGAATAGGCCACTTTGCTTAGATGTTGAAAAAAAAAGTCATCCATGATAACAAGGTGGGACAGCTGCACATATAGTTCTAATTGGTCAGATATCTTTCCTGCATCTATCTCCCATTTCAAAAGTGTGGGAAAGATTATGCAGCACCTAAGAAGAGTTATTGTATTCCTAAGACTACAAGTGGAGGGCTAGAGGCATACCCAGATTATCCTAGCTGTGACAAATGAAGATTTTCAATCAGGTGGTGGTGAGCTGAAATTACAAGGGCAAGATGATTAGGGAAAATAAACAGGTGTAATCATTAGTAATAATGGGGGTCAAACCATACAGGTAAAATATTTTAGTATTCTACAAAATGAAAAGTGTGCATATTCTTCCAATGCAGTCTTCTAGAAATCTTCCTACAGAAATATTAGAGTGAACATGCAAATATAAATAGCTGTAAGTTCAAAATAAACATAATTTGACAGGGTATTCTAGAGGGATTCCCGAATGAAACAGAACAGTCTTGATAATCTCAAAGTCTCTAAATGTGCCCAGCCTTAGGAAAAGTGGAGAAACAATAGAAGCAACAGAGAAAATGACAACCTAGAAGCAGGCTCTGGAAACAAAAGCAGTAATGAAAGCCAGAACAAATATGAAGAGGAAGAAAGGCAGGTCCAACTATTGGGTATTCAGAAGTAAACAAAGACAGAATGGTCCTGATATGTGCTATCTAGTGCATCTCTTGCGAGTGTTAAATTAGTCATAAAGGGAGCTAGATGTAGGTCCTAAAGAAGTTCTTTTACTGTTGGTAGGGATTTTAGAGACTCTCCAATCATAATACATAAGTACAATTACAAAAGAAGAGACATGGATTGATCACAAGCTTTTGAATTAAATCTACATGGTGGTAAGATCCAATCTGACTTTCAGCTCAGCACTGAAGCCAGATAGAAAGCAAGCTGTATTACTCAGCTTTGGCTGCCATAATAAAATACCATAGGCTGGATGATTTAAACAAAAGAAATTAGTTTTCTCAATGTTCTGGAGAATAAAACTATGAACAAAGTTCCAACTGATTTCATTTACTTCTTACTGGCTTCTAGAGAGCTCACTTCTGACTCTGTCTTCACCACCTTTTCCTTGGTGTGTGCTTGTGCTTGTGTGCATGTGTGCACACCCATGTACATTCTGTCTCTCTCACACACAGATGGTAAGAGACTATGACAGAGAAAGAAAAAAAAAGAAGGAGAAATATTTCTTCTCAGATCACTAACCATATCATACTGGGACTCTATCCTTATGAACTCATTTAACCTTAATCTCCTTTTGAAATCCTTATCTTGACATAGTCCCTTTGAAGCCTGAATTCAATATATGAACTGGAAGAGGAGCACACTTCAGCCCATTAGAGGAAAAAAAAGAAGGAAAGAGAAAGAACCTCTGCAGTAGAAAGCATGGGAAGAATCAAAGTCACTACAGGACAGAAAAGAATAAGTCAATTTGAAAGTGAATCTGCATACTTCTCCATTATTTTCCACAGTGTTTAGGCTACTGCTCTCTCCTCAGTGTTAATGAGTGCTAATTATAGCATCTAATAAAAGAAGTAGAAAGGGGAGATTTTAGCCAAATTCCTTCCTCCCCCCTAGTTAAACCACAACCACCTAGTCCATTCCAAATGAGCTTATATTACAGGCAGAAGCAGATACTTTGTACTGTTTTTTCAGTACTGAAGAACCTACCTAATGATTTTGTAAATGCCAGCGACATTCTCTGCTTTATAGCCTAGAAGCAGATATTTCAAGCAGCTAGTGATGTTTACACTTCATGTGCATGCTGTCCTCCTACATAATATTGAATTCGTAGTTTTGTATTTTTTTCTTAAAATGGAATAAATTTAAAACTACTCTCCTGATGGATGCGTGGCTGTAAGTTCTAGTAATCACATTGTTAGACTGATAACAAAATACTCACCAAAGGATGAATGTGATTTATCAGTGAGAGAACCTAGCTTTAGGGAAGCCTAGTAAATTGTCCAAGATGATCTGAAAGAACGAAATTAGATCCTTTTCAAATCTGTGATGGATGTTTATTAGTAAAAGTCATAAATAGTCATTACTCCTAAAAGTGGTAAACAATTCTAATAGTACCATTTGGATTGACAAAGCCAGGAATGTGCCAATATGGTGGATATTGATACTGCAAGGAAGTTAGTACTTTTTCCAGAGGTGCCAACATTTTTATAGAAATACCTCACTTACTTGGACTTCTAAACTTAAGAAGATAGAACACATGATGTTAACAGACTCTGAGTTTTTAAAAACAACAGCCATGAGCCCAACAGTAACTGGAACATAGCATTAATTTAGAGTAAATCATAGGTATTTCCTCATTTTGACAGTGTCCCTGTATGATCAAATTAGTAAGATGTCTTTCATTTGTATTCTATTGATTTTGATGACTTTCCAGGTATGAACAATTCCTATTCCTTGGTGTCAGTGACAAGGGAAAGCAAAGCACTGAGTCCATTTTGAGGACTTGCCAGAATTACTCCCTCTTAGCAAAACAGGTATCACAGTAGATCATTTGATAAGGGTTTATTTGACTGTAACTTTCTCCTAATATTTCCCTAAAATAGGATGACAGAACAGGCAACAAGTGGGAGAAAAGGTTGGAAATTGGATCTGTAACTTAGTTCCTTTCTATTCTAACTCATGAAAAGTGTTATTATAAAAGGTTATTATAAGGAAACAGTACATAAACACCATATAAAACACAAGGTACAGGGCTGGGAAGGTGGCTCAGTGGTAGAGCGCTTGCCTTGCATGCATGAGGCCCTGGGTTCGATTCCTCAGCACCACTTAAGCAGGAAAAAAAAGCCGGAAGTGGCGCTGTGGCTCAAGTGGTAGAGCACTAGCCTTGAGCTGAAGAGCTGAGGGACAGCGCACAGGCCCAGAGTTCAGGCCCCACGACTGGACCCCCCCAAAAAAAACACACCAGGTACAGAATAAAATCTGTAAATTGATAAAGTCCATATCCTCTCATCACCATTGTTCATACCTGGGTCTTGTATGAGGGAGACTTGAACAGTTAATTCTGGGAGGAAAAAAGTAGGAGAGACCAAAGGAAGGGTGACAGTGTCCATAAACAAAATGTACTCATTACCTGACTATAGTTTATCTGTACATCATATTTACAATAACAATAGACACAGTCAGTTCTACTTCACATAAAAATGTCTTTATTTTTCATCTGACAGAGGAAAAAAAATTTCCAAATCTCTATCTTCAAACAGATTCAAGTTTGATATCTATATATAGAATAAAGTTTTTCTTACTCATGACAATCTGTAAAAGTAAAGATTCTCTATTGAGAGTCTTCTGAGAAAAGTGTTGATTAGATTGGAGTACTCTCCTTTAACTTTTATCTAGAAGGAAATGTTTGACTGTATTCTAATTTTTGAGCAATAACTTCTAAATCTAAAGTAACCTGTAGCATACTTTACATAAATGTAATTCCATTCCCACATCCAGTGATACTTAGACAATAATTGTTTTCTAAAATAAGGGATAAACTTCTTTATTTCCTGTTGAGGGCATACCTTTTCAATTTTCAAAGAATACACAAAAACTATTTTTTTTAATTTTGCTTCTTCTATTCTCTGAGCTGTCTTAAAAGAATAATCATGAGATGCTTTAAAGACAAGAAAATTGTAGGTTTAATGCACAACTGAATTATATATGTATATATATGCATATACACACACATATATATAACCTTTGCATATTCTTCTAGATTATTCTGATTTTAATAGCAATTCTCTTGTTAAATAATTCTTGAGTTTTCTATTCTCTCTCCAGAGGAACTAATCTAGGTGCTGACAGATAACATAGACAGTAAAGCAACCAGTGACAGAAAGCTTATTCATGTCCCCACTACCTATTATTTCAATATTCACTTGTTTACATGTTTTACAGGCCAAGATACTTAAAACTGTCAAATTATTTGGTGTGTGCAAAGCCAGGTTTTAAAGAATGTCAGAAAAAAGGACAACAGTAATATGGAAAATATTTTCCCTCAATTTTTAAAATTAGAAAATGTTTTCTTTTTAATCTAATTTTGAAACTTCAGGATAGACTAAAATACAATCAGGCCCATTTCCCTAGAAAGTTTTATGTCGAAAATGAACTTGACAACTTTCGTGCGGTGGGGGGGGGGGGCCCGTGGGGAGGATTGGGGAGGCTGGCAGAGGATGGAAGGAATGGGAAGGGGAAACAAAGGAGGAGGCTACAATGCTTGATAAGAAATGTACTTATTATCTTGCCCATGTAATTGTAACCCCTCTGTACAGTATTTTCACAATAAAAAATAAAATAAAATATAAAGAAAAAGAAAAGTTTGTACTTTGTATATGATATATATACTTTTTCAATGTGTCCATTTATGAATAAGATGTACCTTGATCAATGTTACCCCCCATCATCTCCCAATCTATCCCAACCCTACTTATTACCTAAGTTACCTAGATCCATTTTTATATGTGTACATTGAGTAGTGTGTGTGTGTGTGTGTGTGTGTGTGTGTGTGTGTGTGTGCATGTGTTATTTTTCTAGGTCCATGATCTGAACTCAAGCTGAGTACCTTCAGTCACTTTTGCTCATTGGCTAGTGGTCTACCAATAGAGCCACAACTCCAACTCATATATATATATATATATATATAATATTACATATTGTATGTATTATACTTATATTTTATATGTTATATATGATATGTATTATAGATAATATATTATATATAACATATATATTACATATACAATATATTATATACATTGTATATATTATATAATATATTATACACTGTATATATATAATATATTATATATACAATATATAATATATTATCAACTATTTAAAAATGAGTTTGAAAATTAAAATTTGGAAATATCTAGCTATGCTAAATAAACTTGGAAAAGTTTCTAAAAGGCATGAATTCACATTCCAAATATTGATACTCATTCTTATGTGTTCATTAAAGTTGGCACCAGAGAATTGCTATTTGGCTAAACTATTTTTTTACCCAAAGTTCCAGGGCATTTTAAAGAGTTTACTTTATAGTTTTTATATAGCTATAAAATACCATGCATATTATTTTGTAAAATTTATTTTCCACATAAATATTTTTCATGTAATCCCGTATATTTTATTATATTTGCATCAAATAAACAAGAGAATATGAATAAATGTATATGTGTAATGAAATGATACTTTATTTTATCTGTGTATGCATGCACTACTCCTTAGAAATAATAAGCAAAACATGTGAATATATATATATGTATATACACACATCACTATTTTTGTGTATATATGCACACAGGTTTTGTATATGAATTAGTAATAACATGTACACATTTGTGTATTGGTTAAAAAAGTTCATATTTTAACAAAATTTGTGAGCTTTTAACATAAAAAATGAGTTTGAAGCCAGACACCTGAAGTTTAATCCTGTATTCCTTGCTACTCAGGAGGCTGACATTTGAGGATCTCCACTCAAAGCAAGTCTTACCAGGAAAGTCTGAGAGACTTTTCTCTCCAATTGCCCAGCAAAAAGGCAGAAGGTGTTGTGCGGCTTACATGGCAGAGTGGAAAAAGCTAAGGGACAGTATTCAGATACCAGCCATTGCAAAAAGAAAAGAGAAGAAAAGGAAAGAAGGGGGAAAAAAGAAAAGTTTGACTGTGAGTTATAAGGAATTACACCATTTGAATTTTCCCATGAAAATAGCATACTTTGATTAATACATTTGTGTGTACTTGAATGTAACCCCATATGTATCTACTTAGTCTTAGCTTCCACAGATGAGAGAAAACATGTGTCTTTTGTCTCTCTGGGCCTGACTTACTTCACTTCAAGATAATCTTTTCCAGGTTCTTCCATTTCTTTGCTAATGATATGATATCATTTTAATGGATAAGTAAAATTCCATTGTGTATGCATACCACATTTTCTTGGTGAAAGGTGTGGGGGGAAGCACAAGGGGAGGGAGGTAAAGGAATGAAGAGGGGGAAAAGATTGGTAATGCAGTCATAATATTCAGTAAATATCCTTTGAAATTAAGAACACTGAGGGAAGGACTGGGGTTGGGAGGGATTGGGGGCAATGATGAAAGGGTTGACAATGACCAAGATGCATTGTACTTATAAACTCCTTTAATAACTACTTAAAAGATAATGAAAACACAATTTTTAAAAATGAGTTTGGCTTTCCCACTCATCTGCTATGTAGAGGAAAGCATCTGTGTGTTCTTCCTTCAGTTTGTTCATCCACTCAGTAGGGATGATAGCTTTATACAGAGAGTTGCTCAAATGCTGAAGAATAAAAGAATAAGTACAGTGCCAGGCCCCAAAGAAAGGCTCATATCAATGATGCTGACTCTTACTATCATCCAACTCCCAAACTGACTGAACATAGAATGTCATAGCTGAAAATCTTATGTAAACCTGAAGAGATTCATTGCTTTTCAATGACTGAAAAACATTACAGCCAAATTTTATATCCTGTACTATTGATTTAATTCAGTCCCTGGATCTTAGGGGATGGATAGAATGAATAAAACTTTATTATGAAACAGCAGATCTATCATCAGGACTGACCATCCACATCATAAACATGTTCATCTATACGTTTAGGTTAACAAAAAATATTTAAACACACTAATTAAAATATTATGACAATGTTCAGAAAAACAATGATTCTTTATTTTAAATTCTATGATGAAAATTTTTTAAAAGACCAATTGTCTAAACACATAACTCAAAATAGCATTTCAGTAGTGCTGACATTTCTACCACAGGGTGCGAATGCAAGACGAAAGAAAAAGAAAAAGGAAGAAAGACAGACAGACAGGAAGGAAGGAAGGAAAGAAGGAAGGAAGGAAGGAAAAGTTTAGGAAGGAAGAAAGGAAAGTAGGAAGGAAGGAAGGAAGGAAAAGAAAACTTTACCAGTCTAGCTATCAAATTGCAAACAGTTACAATTTAGAATCTTCAAGCCACTAAATATAAAGAGGTGTTACAGGGAAAAGAAAATTAGCTTCTACATCAAACACTATTTTAGTTAGCACAGACAATAGGAGCTTTGCAAATTTTGTCAGAGTAGCAATCAAAGTGAGCATTGTCTGTTCTTTTTTGCATATGCACAAAATGAATGCCATATGCTATGTGAGCTGTTTTCAGTCCACTCTACCATGATGCCTCCTGGGAAGATACTAGTTGATAAAAAATTAAGTTGAATCTCTTTCTTTTTGCAAAGAAGAGGGATGAGTGTGACAATAAACGCAAGGTACATCTCGGGCTCAACATAATTTGCTCTTAAACTGTCACTTTAATTATTCTTGAATTAGGAGTTCACCTCCAGGCAAATTTCACCAGAAATGTTAATAATCCCTCTTATAAAATATCATTATGGACACCAGGAAAATATTGGTAATAAAAAGAACAGAGAGTTTTTAAAAATATATGAAGCACACTTATTCAAGGACAGGTAAACTTTCAAAAATAGAGTTTGACATATTTTTGTGGCCTACATAACTGCAACTTAGAGCACAGTTCCTAGCAGTCATGTCCTGAATTTTTTTTTTTCATGAGAAGGAGCGAGGTGAGCCAGCAGCCTTACACAGTCTTCAAGAAGGCTGTGAGTCTTGATGTTGTATTCTGGGAACTGGGATGCTGTACTGAAAATAAGGATACTGGGTCAAAGCAACAAGCCTTGTTGTCACAGCCATCCTGGTGCCTAGGTGGGTGTTGGGGGGCTTTTCATCCAGCTATGAAATCCCTAGAGGTGAGAAAAGCTATTCTTTGAATTTCAGTGTTTAGCTCTGGGAGAGCTAGAAGAGTTCTGCTTCAGAGAATATGCAGATGTCATGTTTGCCCCTCAGGAATTTTTTTTTCTACAGAGAATACTCACCCCTGACTGTTCCTCACACCAAGCATGTGGGTTTTGTCTTTAAAACCTGGGTACAAGTGACATTCTGGGCTGCAGGTCTTTGAGACAGGAGTCTACCTGCAGTCACCAGCTTTTGAATAAAGACTCCTATTTTGACCTCTCAAGATGTGGCTTCTATGTGTCTTTATGATCAACTTTCCATATAACAGTACAAGTAAAGAAATCAGGTCGACACTCATGGAGGTAGTCTGTAAGGAAAAGTATAAAGAAATCTCTCATTGGAATGTCATACAATTTTTATATCCTATACCATTAACAACAGCTACTATTGATTGAATCTCATATAAACTAGTAGCACAGTTTAACCACTTGGGACATTTTCTGGATGTGATTTAATGTTTATATCAGTGATACAAAGAAGCATTACTGTTTGTATTCTAACCTCTCTATAGATCAGAATGTCTCACCTCTTCAACTAGTTTGTTGAGGAGCTAGGATCTGAACCAGGGTCTGCATATTCAAAGCCCAGAGTTTCTCATCATCTGAGTTAGTACAGTTTGTAGCTGTCTCTCTTTCATGATGTCTCAATGTATCCATGTGAAAATGAAACTACTCAACAGAGGATGGCAGAGTTGGGGAAGAATGGACAGAGAATAATGGAAGAGACGATACAGGTCAAAGCATTATACTAGTGAATTGAATTGAAGCTCTTTGGTACGATTATTTAAAGATAACTTTTAGATACTAAAAATATAATAAGGGAGAGGAGTAATAAAGACAGACTTATTCAGTTATTTTAAAAGTAGTTTCTAAGAAATAAATAAATTCTATAAATCTGCAAGAGTTCTCTCGGTTTCTCTCGTCTAGTCTCTTAGCTTAAGATTCATCTGAAAGCCACTTGAATCCCAAAGTTAGCTTTACTTCTTGTGATTTGTCAATAGAATTACTTTAAGTAATTCTATTCTTTTTGCCACTCAGATTCTTTATTTGTTTGTTTGTTTTGTTTTTGTTTTTTTTATTGTGAAAATATCATGCAGAGGGGTTACAATTATATGGGCAAGGTAATGAGTACATTTCTTATCAAGCATTGTTACCTCCTCCTTTACCTCCCCTTCCCATCCCTTCCCATCTCCACCATCCCCAAGCCTCACCCCAGCCAAAGTTGTAAAGTTCGTTTTTCAACATAACGACTTGTACATCTCATTGTTGCTATGGGTCCACCTGTATCCACTCAGATTCTTATTCTGGCTAGTTCTCTATCTAGCTTTGCGCAAGGTGACCTCTCTGCAAATATCAAAGTTTCAGTGTCTTATTTCACATAACAGTAAGCTGTGTTTGTGTTGGGTGATAGCATTGCCTTAATTAGGAGATAGTCTGTGTGAACCAATGTTTAGTGGAATAGGTAAAACATGCTTTTAAAAATGATGGTGTTGGTAGACATTATATCCTTAATCAGTGAATAACTATTTGTTCAACATTTCTTTCAGATCCCTTTACTATAGAAATTGGGATATCTAAATTTGTTCCAAGCGAGGAACAAAATTCAAATCTTATTTTTCCATATCTCTATAGTCACAAGTAGTCAGGCCACCTGTTTCTCAACCAATGAGATTAGAGCAAATCTTTTCTTGCTCTACCTTCTTTGTGACTTGTCTTCTTCATGTTTGAATTAGTGTGATAACTGGAGCTGCAATCATTACTTTGAGATAAGAAACAGGACAAAACTATTGTAAAAAATACTGTTTTCAATATGTTGAGCTTCTAAACAAAGTGAGTGACAAGATAGTTCCATATTCATAATAAAATGTATCTGGATATTATAATATTGGTGAATAATATATTCCTAATTTTATCTAAAGGATAGTTAACATTTCACAAAGAAAATTCCTAAGTCTAAACAGGCAGGACATGTTTATACACATACATACCTGATTTACCAGATGAATAGAACCAACTGAAATATAGCTCATTCTTTTTAATAGAGATATGTCACTAACTTTACCTTGATGGTTACGACAAATGAAATCTTTTAGTGATCATATCAACACACTCAAAATAACAAATAAATTGAGTAATAATAGTAGCAGCTAGTATAAATTGAACACTCTTTTATCTGTCAAGTATTATATTTTATTTATGTCTTGTTCAATCTCTTCTCAACTAAATAAGTTTATTTATTATCTTAATATTAACTAAAATTGTGTTTGTTAAGCATTTACTTTGTATGTGAGATTCTTTTTAAATATCATATACGGTATATGGAAGTTTACTCATGGGCTATAGCAAAATAATGTTGTATAATAAGTAGCACTCAAACTCACAGATATAAAACAAATATGTAGTACTAAGTGACTTGTCAGGGGTCAGTCAATTAGAAAAGTTAGACTATAATATAAATAGATTATGCCTAAACTGGTAGAGATACCCTTTAGACAACTACAAAGAAACAAGTTTAATTATAATGTTATACAATATTTATATCCTGCCCCAAGCACCACTCTTACTAATAATAACATTTATTGCATTTATCTTATGTTATGGGTCAAAGCATGAGGATTTAGTTTATGTCTTCTCTATGGTTCTCAGATTGGTGTGGGCCAAAAGAAACATGAAATGTTTTCTTTAGCGTGAAAAACAGGAATGCTAGAGAATAAGTACTAAAGCTTGATGTTACTAAGGGCTTTTGCCCAGAATGGACATATTGCCACTACTGCAATATTTCCCTGTCCATACATATTTCCCTGTCCCTACAAGAAGTAGCAACAGAATCACACAAGGCAAATGGCATAAGGGAGAACATGAGATTTAAAAAAAAAAACTTAATATTCATAACAATTCCTTCAGGAAAATTTTTAGAATTCTTAAAAGTAAAATTATAAAGTCATGTATAGAGCAGAATCATGTTTCCAAGTCACATCTGTCTAACCCCAGCACATAAATACATAAATCAATACATAATTGGGCTTACAGCTTTCTTGAGTCAAGGGTCAGTCCTAGGTCATCTTAACTTTGGCCCAACTGTGGTTATTTAATTCCTTTTCTGATACCTATTTCACAACTATTCTTAGAACTCATTCATTTAACCTATCAAAGTATACATACATACTTCTTTAAATGTCTAGTTTATGGTTGATAAAACTGTAAGATCATTTGTCTTCATTAAACTGGATATTTTCCATATATTTAAAAGGTAGTTTATGTCACTAAATTTGACAACATACTTTCTTGTAGGCATCTTTATAGCATTTCTAAACATCTTTAAGCAATTCTATTGATTTTGTCTATTTATCATGGATCATGAAAACTTGGAATGTTCTTAATTTCCACATAATCCTAATAAATTCATCACCTATGCATTTGAAGATGATGTTTTCAATTTTTAATATATACATATTTATTGTAAAGATGCTGTACAGAGGGGTTACAGTTACATGAGCAAGAAAGAGTCCATGTCCTATCGAGCATTGTTATCCCCTCCTTTGTTTTTCCCCTACCATCCCTTCCCTCCCCACCTCCCCAATCTCTCCCTCCCCACACACCTCACAAAGGATACAGGTTGACCCATTGTAACAATGAGATGTATAAGACACTATGTTGAAAACGAACTTCACAACTTTGTGAGGTGTGTGGAGCATTGTTACCTCCTCCTCTGTTTTTCCCCTACCATACCTTCCCTCCCTGCCTCCCCACTCCTTCCTCCCCACCCCCCACCAGAAGTTGTAAAGTTCGGTTTCAACATAGTGTCTTGTACATCTCCTTGTTACAATGGGTCAACCTGTATCTTTATTTCAGCATTTTGTTATTTCCCTTCCCCTCCCCAAGTTAGAAAACTGTATATACAAGATGCAGGACACCAGAATCAAATATGGTGACAATAGGGGTTATACCATAGGGGAAGAACATACAAAGAAACAAAAAAGAAATCACATAGTACATTATAGGTACATTAAAAAGAACAACAAGAAAGATAAAATCTCTTGTGTCCCTATCTTGGGGTTCATTTTGCTTAGCATCAGGTTATATGGTCATATGTACATAGCTTTTGACCTCTTCTGTTTGTCCTAGACATATACTAGTTATTGTAGATAAGGGAAACCATGGGACCTAAGTTTCTTTGGGTCTGGCTTACTTCATTTAATATAATTTTACTGCTTAAGAGAATGTAACACAGATTACATTGATTCACATAGAGTTTGAATTACTCCTTGAAGGAGATGACACCATCTTAATTTTTTGGAGATATTTTTATATAAAAATAAATGCAAAAGCCTGTTTCCTAATTCAATTAATGAAAATTGTGGAGATGCTATTATTTCTTAGATTACATTAGATGTCAAAGTTTACTTGTAGCCAGTCAGAGAAGCAACTGAACCAGATTCAGCAATTCGAACCTTCACCCATCCTTCACTGGGGAATTTGAACCCTCTTCAAAGGAGAGTTCTTTTTTCTTTTTTAAGTAAGTTTTTTATTGTGAAAATAGTTTACAGAGGGGTTACAGTTACATGGGCAAGATAATGAGTACATTTCCTATCAAGCATTGTTGCCTCCTCCTTTGGTTTTCCCCTCCTAACCCGTCCCTCCCATCTCCTCAACCACACTCCCACCCTCCACCCCCCCCACACACACCCTGCCTAAATTGTAAAGTTTGGTTTTCGACAGAACATCTTGTACATCTCATTGTTGCAATGGGTCCACCTGTATCCCTATTTAAACATTTTTTTCCTTTCCCCTCCACAAATTATACCAACATCAAATACAGTGAAAACACGGGTTATACCATGGGGGAGGTTCTTGTGTATTCATTTGTTTGCTGGTCCTGTGGCTTGAACTCAGGGCCTGGGGTATTGTCCCTGAACTTTTTTTTTTTTTTTTTGTCCGTTGTGGGGCTTGAACTCTGGGCCTAGGCACTGTCCCTCAGCTCTTCAGCTCAAGGTTAGGCCTGAACTTCTTTTGTTCAAGGTTAGCACTCTACCACTTGAGCCACCACTTCTAGCTTTATCTGTGATTAATTGGAGATAAGAGTCTTACGGATTTTCTTGCTATGGCTGCCTTCGAACTCTGATCCTCAGATCTCAGCCTTCTGAGTAACTAGGATTATAGGCACAAGCCACCAGCGCCCTGATGGGTTTTTACTTTTTATAGCTAGTTCAAACATTTTATAATAGAATTGTGTCTAGAAATGTATAAAGGAAGATATTAGCGATTTTATAAGACAATCATACTTAGAGTAAATATATATATAATGTAGTGAAATTATATATAGCATATATACTAGATAATATATACTAGATAATATATAATGTAACTATATAATTATAAATATAGTATAGATAATGTAACTATAGTTATATTACATATATACATATATGTATGATAATAATTTTAAAATATTGCATCATGGCAATGCAATTTTAAAATACTTGAAACTCAAATTGAGGAAAGTAATTTTTTAGAAGGTGTCACAATCTAAAAAATAGTTAATATTTACATATACAGGGCTTTATGCATATACACACAAACTAACTAAAGGATAGTACACTTAGGAGAGGTGTCCAAAGGTATAATTCCTCTAAACTAATAAACTGTTCATCAAAATGAGTACCAGGAAACAGAAACATGTTTGTGGGAAGTATGAAAGGAGAGGGCATAGGAATGGAGGGAGGAAAGGTGAGCAAATGCAGTTATTATATTCATTTTACAACTATGTAACTTGAGGATAGGAACAGGAAGAGGATAATGGGGGAGAATAATTGAAGAGGTGGCATTGATCAAGATGCATTTCACTCTTAACCTGACCTAATAATACCAGTTAAAACTAATTCAATCTACTATGATTTAGAAGGGAGAAAGATGGCAAAAACCTACTGGACTACAGACATGAGAATTCAAGGATAGCCAATGAACATTCTCCTCTACAGAGGAGTAATAGTAAAACTTTAAAAACAGACCCAAGAAACTCTCAAACTCAGAAGAAAGAGATTGAATTTAAAACAAAACAAATGACAATTTACCTGATCTTCTAGATGTGAGAATTGGGAAATCACATTTTATTTACATTTTGGGGAGCAAGAGAATAATAAATGTTGGGGAAATAATCAATATTTAAATATTTAGAGATGAGAATTAAAATTTCAGATATCATAGGAACTATCCAGACCAAAAATATGCCTAAATGTAACAGTAGAGACTTCAGATTCTTTTCCAACTTTAGCAGAGATTAATCTTTTTGTCTAAATACATAATCATTTCTCTGAGATAATAGCAGATATTGTTTTGAAATAACAAATTTAGAACTCAAGTTAAAGAAGAAATGGAACAAACACCAGAGCTTTAAATGTAGAAATTTACTAATTTTTTTTTCAGTCGTGGAGCCTGAACTCTGGGCCTGGGCACTGTCCCTCAGCTCTTCAGAGGAATCAAACCCATGTATGCAAGGCAAGCACTTTACCACAGAGCCATCTTCCCAGCCCTCTAAAGGGCAAGCTTTTTTAATGTGATGATTATGTAATTAATTATATAAATGTTAATACTCATTACCTTACTTATGCAACTGTAGCACCAGCATCTTTGCAATAAAACAAAAATTTTAAAAAATAATAAAAATGTTAGACTTCAGAATATTTTTGGTAATGTACTCCATTAGTATCCCAAGTCCATTCCTATATATTACCTATCTTATCACATGCACTTGCATAACATGCATAACTGATTGCAATTACATAGATATGCACATATTATGTGCATACACACATACATATATACATGCACATATAAATACACATATATCTGTATTATATTACTATTATATTACTATACTAGCATTATATTAGTAAAGAGTTCACATTTTAAATAACACCCTAAGGAAGAAATTTTAAAATGTTATAAATAGATATACATTTTCTAATATTTTCCCCCCTGACCTTAGTGTAAGCCTTTGCATGTTCTATGATATGGGTATTAGACTTTATAGTCTATATAGAAATAAGCATACTTATATATTGCTTGCTGGGAAGAGTGTCATCAAAATTTACAGAGAGGAAAAATTTTTCTGTCTCTGGTATGGGTCTCCTTGTGTTAATACATTGATCACATAAGCACACAAGCACATAAGCAGTCAAAATAAAGCTGTTTATTCTAAATACTGAGTGGAGAAATAAATATGCTATCAATTCCCCTCTTGGGACACTTGGAAGTATGGTACATAATTTTCTTTATTAACAAATTATTTTATATTGTTTCAAATATGAGACTAAGGCATATGTTAATCTCTAAATTGTGCCACCAGTAAGTAGTCATTACTAATGTCTGGTAAGAAATTCTAAGAATTACTGGAGATAGAAGCATGGATTATGACATGATCTAGTGGTATGGAGGAGAGTTACTCGAGTATTTTACTCTAGATGCAGGCAGTACTGGAGAGAATTTAGAAACATTCGTAGAATCAAATAAAAATATGTCTTCTTTTATTCACATTGTGTCAGTAGTTCTAAACTAGCATTGATTAAATATAACATAGTCTTCCCCATCAGAGTACATCCATTTGGCACTGGCTTAGAACAGAATAGATGGAGGGAGGGAAGAAAGAGACAGAAAGACACACACACACACATACCACACACACACAGACAAAGACAATGACAGACACATAGAGAGAAAAAGTCAGAGACAATGACAGACACATAGGGAGAAAAAGTCAGAACTTCACAGAGAGGGAAATACATGTAAGTTCATAAGGAGAGTTTATAAGAAAATTTATAACAGTAAAAATGAATTCATATAAATTTAAGAGAAAACACAGAATCAGAGAACTCTAACTTTGCACATCAGATATTACAATTCAAAATGTAATTCTAACATCAAGAATGATTATTGCAAATGCTAAGATAGAACAATAATTCTTTTAGTCACAGGCTTACTCAGTAAACCTGTACACCAGTAATAGACGTTATTTTAAATTTTCTAATAGACATATTAAAAATAAAAATAGTCAAATTAACTTTTATACTTTATTGCTTCTAAAGCACAATAAATTCAGCATGCAGCAATTATTTAAATTAATAAGAAAATGCACTCTTTTTGGTATTAGTTTTTAAAATACAGATTATATCTTACATTTAAATATTTTAATTTTTGAGTAGCCATATTTCAAGTGTCAAAACTGACATGCTGTTGTGGCTATCATATTGGATCTTGTGGGAGAAAAATATCCAGTAAATAATCAAAAAAAATCACAGCTGCATTTTTATTAACATGAGCAAGCATTTTAGATGGAATTGAACCTTTTAGCACGATAGAGTTAGATACAGGCTTGGATCAGAATACTGAATACCAAGTTATGATTCTCATAGTATCTTTTATCCATAAAGAGAATGAATGGTTTCAAAAAGTTCTTCAAATTCCATAAGGTCTTGCATATAAAATTACCTACCATAGTTTGTAAAGATATTAAAGGTAGAAAAAAATCAGTACAGTATGTCAATCTCAGAGCATGGAAGAGAGTTATCTATCAGCGCTCATAGATTTTGATGTTAAGGCATAATTAACATTTGAGATATGGGAACTATATCTTTACTTCATCTGCTGTTGTATCTGTGCTTTTCAGTCAACGTCATTCCTGGACTCCTCTTCACTCACCGCCCACATCACAAATGAGAGAGGCAGAGTCAATCAGAATTGGAAGAGGCAAGACCTGAAAAAGTGCACAGTAGTGTTGGTTTTGCTGTTTGTCACTTTGGAAATAAGGCCCAGGGAAATGAGGGCTTTACTGATGCAAGTTAGTAGAAATGCAGGCAATCCTGGAATTCTAGAACTTGTATATGGCAGGATAAGCTGATAAATCAAAACCTGTCTAACAACCAAATGGGGACAGGAGTCCACCAAAGGAAAAGAACAAAAAATAGGATGAAATAAGGACAGGGTACTAAATTTTTGGTAATACAACCATATAGGAAACAGAAGACCCACCAATCAGAAACCCTTCTTTGAAGGACTCCAATTCTCCCTTTTTTAACTCAAGACCAATCTCTATAATGCGGAAGATGGCTGAGATGGGCTGATGTATTGCTGTTCTGTGGCAAGGCATATCTATGCCATGTGCCACATTTCTGATCTCGTAAACTTTTTCTCTTTTACTATGTTTGCCTCTTGCCTGATTTCTTCTCTTGCCAGATGGTAAACCAAGCTGAAGAGTGGTACCTTGAGTACACAGATCTAAAACTCTTAACAGGGATGCTAATTCCAGTGATGTAAGCCATGTAGTCAACTAAGTTTAACAGCCATTTCAACAAACCTAGGACAACCAAAGGCTAAACTCAATTTGAGACTATTTCCAAGACTTGTTATAAACACAGTCTTGGGTCCACCCACCATGACAGAATAAGAAGCTGCATCTCAGCAAGATGCTAAAGGGTTAGACCGCCCATTCAAGTCTGAGACTCACAAATGTCAGCATTTCTCTTAACACTGGCATTCACAGTGATCATTTGCAATACCTTATCCACACAGCAGCACTTAGAGGTGAGGGAGGTGGTTTTGTTTCCTCTCTTCCCAAATATTTTCTTTGACAACAGATTTTTTGAGTGAATGAAACAGTTGCCCTATGTGTGACCTATGCAAAATTATTCCTGCAGGTTGGTCCTTCTGTCACTCAGGATTAATCACATGTGTTTACTTATGAAGGTGAGAATTTCAAATAGAGCTCTGAATCACATTCTGGAGTGCATTATGATAAACATGAGGAAAAGAGAAACACATAACCATTACATATTCTTTAAAACAAAGGGAAGAAACAGCAACTGAAAATATATTAATGTGATTTTATGGCTGAGAATTTTAAAACAAGCATCATGAAATGCAAAGTTATAGCTCTCTTAGGAATCATAACGGGCTGTAAGGCAAGTATATATTAAGGCATAAATATAAGAATCTATACAGTAATAGACAATACTACAAACAGGTGTGCCAAGGGACTAAATTATAATTGACATGGGAATCATAGATTTAAGATTTCATACTGAATTTAAATTCTTTTCTGAAACACTAAAGTAACAAGAAGACATCCATGGACCACAGAGAGGATATATCATAAATCTAAGGAAGTCTTATTAGGAGCAAACAGTTCCCAGTGTTTTATTGATAGCATGAAAACAATGTAATTAAAGGAATAATTAATTAAAATGTATTTAAATGAGGGTGTTCATAAGTTCCATGTAAAGTGTATAGAACCAATCACTGTAAGCTATATATGGACCTTCAAGCAGTCTGAATACGAGTGACACACAAACTCACTAATTATACCTCATTAACTTGTCATTTATGGTAACATTGAAGGAGAGAACTACCAGGCAGTTGGCAGGAGATGGCTTTGAGAACATCAGGGCTGTTCCATGGGGAAGGGGAAAGAGAGGGAACGTGAGGGTGACCACATGGCCTTCCCATTCCTCTGAGTTTGGCTGAACAGTAGACCAGCTCTCCTTTCTCTTGGGTCATTGACTTCAGGAAAGGTGCAGTTATACATTCTACCCTGGCATTCTGATACAAAATCTTCTATAACCCCAGGAGTATTTTTCTCAAAGACCTGAAAATCCTTCCTTGGATGAAGTTTCTGTGCATGCCATCATGCCCCAATGCTACATGTCTCTCCTTTTATTTGATTCAGCCGAGACAGTTGTCTAAATCACTATGTCTGGTGTGTCCATGCCTGCTGTTTCTGATAGGCTTTGAAATATTTGCTGATGTAAAGGTTTATTGGCCCCAATAAACTAGTTATCAGTTCGTGACAGATGGTAGTTGTCCACCTGAATAAACAAGATATAAAGGCATTCTGCTTTGGCACTTGTACTCAAGATGGAGTCGTTGAGGTTAAAATTATTGCTTTACAAATGGAAGACGTCAAAACTAGGTCCAGCTTAAAAGCTGCAGTTATACCTATCCTGGAGTACTCCATAACAAGCTCAGCCTTTTGGCTTCAATGGTAGTCTAATTTTTTTTAATTTATTATCTTTAAGCAGTTGTACAAAGGAGTTATCATTCAACAGAGAAGTTTATGAATACTATGAATCTTGATCAATGTCACTCTTTTCATCATTCTCCCTCATCCCTCACAAGTCTCTCCTTCCCTCAATAGTCTTACTTTTGTAGGCTATGTTGAATTTTATGAGGAGTCTAATTTTATAAGCAGCAATCAGCAAGTACAGATGGTTTACTCACATGACCAGCTTCCTTCCAGTACTTTGCTATTAGCTGGCCCCAGTGGTTAGTACTTCTCAAGCCTGAGAAATCTTTCTCTTCTAATAGTCTTGATTTGTATACTGAAATAGTCTTGAATAAAGTCTTTCTTGCCTACTTAATTCTATTTAGCACCTTTTTTGACAGTGTGTGTGTGTGTGTGTGTGTGTGTGTGTGTTTAGAAAAGCCTGAAAAGGGAATAAAGGTCAAGCCTTCAGTTCTGTGAAAACATTTAATCTGCATATGTTCTGGGGTTGGTGGTTGTTTTTGTTTTCTCTCTAATGTTGTATGCAAACAAAAGTTTCCATGTGGAAGTACTTAATTTAGGAATGATTTTCCTTTACAGGTGAGTTCATGGAACTCTCAGAGATTGAAAGATTCACTGGATGGCCCAAGATCTCGTGGTGACTAGCTGCTGTGAAGTCCAGGGACTCTGCTTTATGCTTCTATAAATTTTCCTAAATTCTCTGATACCATTTCAGAGGCTCATAAACCTAACATTGGCAAATGTAAAACCGAGTCCTATATAGAATCCAAGAGCTTTAGTATATATAGTGGTTGTCTCTACTTACATACATGGACGTCAGTAAATCCTTTGTGTTTTCAGTTGAGGTGATTTAGAGCAGATGCACAAGCATCAATTTGGCTAAGGTGTTTAGTTTTGCCATCTCATTTCCTCATTTCTTCATCTTATTTCCTTGTTAGGAATAAGTCCTGAAACAATTATATTTAAAATACCTAGACAATTGCTGGAGATGCAGGCTCAGTGTTGGCTTGCCATTTGTAAAACCCTGGTTCAATCCCAGTATTATCAAATAATAATAATAATCATCATCACAGAAAACATTTTAGGCAATAAAAGGGACTCAACATGGTTGTAGAAGTAATCAATGACAAAATAAACACCAGTTATCTATTTCTTCAGCTTTCAGATATAGATAATAGCTAGATATATAAGGATATTTTAAAACAATGTACATATATGTCAACAATTGTTTGGATAGCATTTCCAATGATGTGTTGTGGAAACCTACAATGAAAGCCTAGAATATTTGATTCCTAACTTAGTGTTGAGTTATATCAAGCCAAAATTTCCATTAATACAGATTTTTTTCAAGTATTTTAATAGTACTAACTTGAGGCAAATGATCAGGTTTCAATAATTACATCATGATCCTATCAATATTAACATGACAGATACTTTTTAGCTCTTTTTAAGGAATAGTCTTCTTAACGATCTAGTAAGCCATTTATAAAAATAAAAGAAAATAGTAATAAAATTTTAGTATTGGTCAAGAAAAGAATGCAACAAATAAAATAAGGTTGCCTACTAGGTTCTAGACAAAATACCATATCTCTCTCCAACATTTCAGTGTCTGTAGAAGTCAATTTAAAAAAAAATCAGGGAAAAGGAAAAGTGGTTAAATTAGGAAAACATTTTGCCAAACTGTTCCTGAAGTGCTCCTTAAAAGAAAATAACCTGAATTACCTTCATACTTTCCCTGCTTAAACATTCTTTCCCTTAGGGTTGGGAGGGGACGGTAAATTAAATCATGGAGAAATACTGTCCTGCTGATGGAGACAAGTTCAATTCCAAAGATTTATCTCCTTAGACAAACCAAATCAGAGTCAGTAGATATATCTGAAAAGTTCTGATGTCTCTGCAGAAATACAAAAGTTGTGAGCACATGCAATTTTACTTCAGTCAAATTTGGTGCTGTTGTCTTGAGGCTGTGATTAAAGGTTAGCTTTGATCAAATAAGTTCCAAGGATTTTGTGAAACTGAAGAATAGGCTACTAGATAAAATGCAGTTGACCAATGAAGACTGCATTTTAGACAATAATTAACGTTTAGCACAAGTGTCTTCTATCATGTGCCTATGTGCATTTGTTTATAAATAAAATAACTAAACATTTTCTAGCATATTATTTTCATCTTTAAAATATATTGTTGGACCTGCTAAGCTAAACTGATTCGCAATTTTCAACCAATTTACTAAATAAAAGTACACAGAGAGAAAAGATGAGATTTCTAAAAGAAAATAAATATGACATCCAATATGCTTTCATGTCTAGCCAGTATGAAAGTTTAATTTTTTTAGTATTTTTAATTTATGTAAAAGATATTCTGACCTGCCTGATTATCTTTACTTATTCAGATTGATATAAATATAGCATAGCACTGAAACTTTTCTATAGGCTTTCTAAAATGAAAAATATGACACAACCTTTTCAATAATAAGAGCATGGGTGGTATGTTAGAGCATTAGCTACTGTAAGTTTTGTAATAAGAACACTTTATCAGTTGCAGAGAAATGTATAGACCTGGAAAAAAATTGTTAAAGTAAGTCACATCCAAACAGATAAAAGACACCTGCTTTCTCATATGGGAAAGTTAAATCTAATTTACAAATACATATGTGGTCATATACAGGGTTATATGCATATATACACAAACATGTAAACTAACGTATGGTAGGGGAATTTCAATGGTGTAACTCCTTTGAACAACTAACCTATAGTCTAACGAAATGAATAAAAGGAAGTTGGTACTGGAGGTGGGAGGAGGCGAGGATGAGGTCAAGGAGAGGGGGTAGACCAATGAAGAGGAGAAGCGTGGGAGAATGTAATCATAATATTTAATGTATATATCTGAAATAGAACTAGGAAAACTGATGGGATGGGTGGAGTTGGGAGAGATGGAGGAGAATGACGGAAGGGGTGAAGTTGATTTATAAATAACATGATGAATTGAAACCTCTTTGCACAATGACTTAAAGAAATAATTATTTAAAGTAAACAAACAACAATGACAAAAAAAACCACCTAGCTGAAAATTAGAGGGTATAGTTGTGTCCCTGCTTCATTACCAGCAATCTTGTGACTATTTCTCCTTTAGTATTCCATGCTCCATTGTCTTATTTAGAAGTAGGACATTTGAACAACTTCTCTCCGAACTCAATTCAACTCTCAGCATTTATGAGGATGTCTTTAAAACTGCACTTTCTTTTAGTTTTTTATCCTCAGTCCTTGATTGGAAATGATCAAAAAATACATATATGAATGAAGTAACAAATGAATGACTTTAGCACACAAAATAACTCTGACAAAAGTGAATAAAGGCACAAAACAATATAACGCCATGAAATTAAAAAAATTTTTTTCTAAGATAGGTCAAATTCAGACTACATTTTTAAACTAATGAAAACTGCTATTAACACATACTTTAAAAAAATATTCATTACAGTTCAGATCTAATTTCTACCCTCTAAGCAGCTGTAATAGAAACAGTGAATATTTCCATAATATCTTTTATGTCACCGGGATAACAGTTTTATATTCAGAGATTTCTAATTGATTTGGCCATAAAATAAGCTTTTGTTCAAAGAACGGCAAAAAATAAAAGATAAGAAAGATGGCAATTTAACACTCTGATATTCACTGCATACAAATGTCTTGAGGCCATTGAAATATTGAATGCAAAAAGAAACAGGCTGAGCAAAAACATCAAGAAATAGGCCATGGAGTGATCGAGACTAATAACTAAACAAGGACACAGCCATATTCTGGAGCTATGTGAAAATGCAAGACCAGCTTTGTTTCAAAACACCATCCCTTGTTCATTTTTAGTTGCTTAGCAAATAGAGATATCTATAGGATACTGCACTAAAATGTGAGCAACTTTTGTCAGTAAATTTAGAAAATATCCCTGGCTTGAACTATCCCTTTATACGTTTTCTCTCCCTTTCCTCTGAGGTCAAGATTGAATTGGAACATTGATTTTCTTTACATTTATGTTTCTGTGTGTGTGTGTGTGTGTGTGTGT
>NW_012267269.1:10312836-10317140 GCF_000151885.1 Dipodomys ordii
CAAGGCAAGCGCTCTACCACTGAGCCACCTTCCCAGCCCGTGTGTGTGTTTCTTTTGTTTTACCTTTTTTCTTTTTTTTTGTACTGATAATAGGGCTTGAACTTGGGGACTGGGTCCTGTCCCTGAGTTCTTTTGCTCCAGGCTAATGGTCTACCACTTCTACCACTTGATCGACAATTTCAGTGTCTGGCTTCTTTGTTGGTTTGGTTTGGTTTGGTTTGGATTTGGGTTTGTTTTTTTTTGTTGTTGTTGTTGTTGTTGTTTTGTGTGTGTGTGTTTAATTGGAAATAAGAGTCTCACAAACTTTTCTTGTCTGGGTTGATTTTAAAGGGTGAACCTGAGATTTCAGCCTCCTGAGTAGCTAGGATTACAAGCAAAAACTACCAGCTCCCAATTTACATTTCTTATTTCACTAATTCCTTCTTTCTATCCTATGGAGGATATTGATCATAACCTCTACCAAGAGGTTTTCGTATCTATAAAATTATAGTCTGTTCATTTATTCAGTCATTCATTCTACACTAATGGAGTTAGAGGTCAAGGCCTTGCTCTAGCAAGGCGAGTCCTCTATCCCTAGAACAAATACTCCCAGCCCTGTTGCTTTGGTTATTTTTCCCACAGGGTCTCACATTTTTCCAAGGCTGACCGTGATCAGTGATCCTCCTAGTTAGACTTCTCAAGTAGCTAGGATTTTAGGTATGCTCCATCATACCCAATATCTTCTTTGAGATAAGATCTCTCTACTTTTATGACCATATGGGACTCAAATGGTGATCCTGCTCCTTGTCTATACCATCTGATTCACTTAGCTTGTATTACAGACATGAGCCACTGCTCCTGCCTTATCTATATAAATTGGGCATAAATAGATTGATGTAAACTGATGGGAATCTGCAATCTGTAATCTCAAATGTCAAAGCCCACTCCTCCACCCCCCAAAGGAGGCTACACCTGTGGGGACCAAGAACCTGCACAACAGGTTTGCACAATAGGCAGAACCAAACTCCCAAGACATGTCCTGAGTCTCTTCGAACCTTCCAGCTACTTGCAACCCTACCTCCACCCATGCCCCTACTTAAAAGTCCCTTCACCCCTGCTCCCATTACTCTGTGTCTCCTGACTCTCCTCAGGTCACCCTGGCATCCTTCCTCAACTTTCATTAAATTGGGCCAGTCTATTGAGGTCAGTATCTTTGTCTGTTTTCATTCTCCCTGCCTTTCAAATCCATCCTTTGCTCTAACATAAGCTATTGCTGTTTTCTCCTCGTCATACATTTAAAGAAATGAAACTGTCATCCTCAGGAGGATCGACTATCAGGAAAAACAAATGAAATGTCAATAAGGATAGAGGTGTGGTGGTGCATACCTGTAATCCTAGCACTCAAAAGGCAAAGGCAACAATGATCTTAATTCTGAGGGCTGCATCAAATACATAGAGAGATCTTGTTTCAATGAAAATAAAAAACTAATCAATTAATTAATTTTGAATATATATGCATGTATATGTCAAGGAAGCTACAAATGTCTTTGGTTCACAATCATGTGTTTTCCTCCATTTTTTGGGGGGGGGGTCCGGGCTTGGGGCCTGAACTCTGGGCCTGGGCGCTGTCCTTCAGCTCTTCAGCTCAAGGCTAACACTCTACAACTTGAACCACAGCGCCACTTCCGGATTTTTTCTTTTTGCTTATGTGGTGCTGAGGAATCGAACCCAGGGCCTCATGCATGCAAGGCAAGTGCTCTACTACTGAGCCACCTTCCCAGCTCTCGTGACTAAATCATTTCTCCTGCTTTTCTTGTTGCTTTTCCTCTTTTTATTTCTCTACTTAATATTTATTCATCACCTTGTTTTCCTCCTTGTCATTTACTAGTTAAAAATCATTAGGGGCTGGGAAGGTGGCTCAGTGGTAGAGCGCTTGCCTTGCATGCCTGAGGCCCTGGGTTCGATTCCTCAGCACCACATAAGCAAAAAGAAAAAATCCGGAAGTGGCGCTGTGGTTCAAGTTGTAGAGTGTTAGCCTTGAGCTGAAGAGCTGCGGGACAGCACCCAGGCCCAGAGTTCAGGCTCCACGACCGGACCCCCCAAAAAAAATCATTATCATCATAATTATTTAATTGGATAAATCAATTATTCAAGAGGATAAATCTCAAAATGGCATCTCTCATTCTTCCCTCTGACTCGAAACTTAGTTATATTACAAAGGAATTTTTTTTTCCATCCAGATAGTCTCTTCCGATTCTACAAAAGAATGCTCAAGGTCATGCATGGTAGTGAACACCTGTAATCTCAGTTCAGTCACTGCAACAGTCTCTTCCAGGTATATACATTTATAACTATTCCTCAAAGTTCACAGGAGTTCCACTTATTCTATGAGACTCTCTCTCTCTTCTTTATGCCTTTGCCCTTGTTCTAATCCCTCTGTAGTCATTAGAAGAAAAGTGAACTATATAAAACAACTAACTAGAAGTAGACCATCTGTTTAAACACTTTGGTGTGCATGACACAAAACAGCTACAGTGACTGACAGCAACCCTTACTCTGACCACAGTGGTACTTCCAGGAACTTGACTAAGCCGACTGGAAAACAGAATATCCGATGGTTGCAGGAGGGTCTTGCCTTTAGTTTAGATTCCTGACAGTGTTACCAAGGGTCATTAACCAAATGTACTTCCAAGCACAATCTAGAATGATAAAACTCCTGTAGGCCTTATGGGTGACATATTCTTTCTGCATGTGCACAGATAAAAATAGCAATGTCAGACACAACAACTGTCAGATTTGATGCCTAGGGCATCATTTTCAAAATGACAGATGTGGATGCTAAATTGAGGTTTCCTGTGCACTCTTTACTTGTACTTCTTTCAAGAAAGCCACCTAGTGATAGGCTTTCTATTTTCATGTTTTCTGTGTGTATTTGGATGCTAAGAAGACAAACAAGGCACACACTCCACAGCGTGGGGAGAGGAGACAAACGAACACATGTCAAAGTAGAATTTTCAGCTACCTCTGAAAAGACAGCACCTGTCTCACTGACAAGGCCCTTTGAAATGTGGGAAAGAACTGAGTCTCTTCAGGAGTTCATTGTTACATTCTTTTTCAAAGTTGCTTCTGCAACTAAAAGATCTTTTTAAACGGCACTCGGAGACCCTCCCAATTTGGAGACACTGTACTCCCCTTCCATTGTTCCCTGAGTCATAGATTCTGGGGTAAGCAAACTATTTCTGTCTAGGGCTAAAGTAAATATTTTAGCTTGATCTATATGAATGAGGGGGTGTGGTTCTGTTCTAATGAAACTGTATTCATGACAATGGATCAAGAATTGCATATAATTTTCACATCACAAAAGATTGTTATTCTTTGGATTTTTTTCTCTAATTGTTTAAAAACATGAAAGGCATTTTAAAACCTGTTTTAGATCTTTAAAAGGTGGTATAAAATTTTGGCGTACAGGCTAGGATCTTCTGATTCCTGGTATGCACAACTTCCATACAGGGCCTTTATGACATATCTGAGCCTATGACTTGTCAGTTCTCTTCACCATCAAGCTGAGAGCTCTAGATGGGATCCTTCTGAAAGGCCAGAAAAGCATTTATCTCACTGAAAAATATGTACCCTTATAAAATCTTCCTCAAACACACTTTAGTTGTGTTCTGGTGTGTCTACATATCTTAGGTTAAAAAAAAGACGAGGCCCTTACTAGTCAACATGCTACTTATATTTTCTTTCCTTTCAGAATACTCTATTTTTGTACTACTGAAAACAAAGTGGGAAATGTGTTATATTTTAAAAATCTTATTAGGGCCAAATGTTAAGTTCTAGTAAATTTTGTGAAAGTTGTGTCTGATCCAATCTAGAACTATAATGAATTCCTTTCTCATGACTTCTAACAGAGGATCATAATAGCTCAATAGCTCTGTACATATGGCCATATGAAATGAACTCTAAGACAGGGAAACAATGGGTCTTTTTGGGGGGGGTGTGATTGACCTTGTTGCCCATGTACTATAACAAGGTCTTTTCTAACTTTTATTTCATTTTTATTTTTTCATTGGTTTATCTCGCATTCACTGTCTTTGATTCTGGTACCCTGTGTCTTGCATATACATTTGTCCTCTCCTCTTCTCTCTTTTCCTTTCCTTTCCTCATTAAAGCCGAATATAGTCATGTGAGTTAGGTAAACCACAGTCTGCCCACAAATATATCATGACACACACAGGTGACACTGGGCCTGGGCTAGACAGAGGTAAAGGTCCTCAGTTTAATGTTCAGCTTCTCAATGAGTATAGTGGAACATTATCTTTTTTTTT
>NW_012267269.1:10317435-10330997 GCF_000151885.1 Dipodomys ordii
TGCTTACAAACAAGACCACACTAAAGCTACCACCACAACTATGTTTATTGCAGCATTATTTACCATAGCTAAGATATGGAACATTATCTTTTTTTTCTTTTTTTTCTTTTTTTTTTTTTGTTGCCAGTTGTAGGGCTTGACCTCTGTGCCTGGGTGCTGTCTTTGAGCTATTTTGCTCAAGGCTAATACTCTAACACTTCGAGCCAAAGCTCCACTTTCAGTTTTTGAGTGGCTAATTGGAGATGAGTCTTTTCAGCCCTGCTGGGAGGGGACCACTGCTCTATGATCCTCAGATCTCAGCCATCCAAGTAGCCAGGATTACAGTCGTGAGCCACCAGGGCCCGGCAAAACATTATCATTTTGAGCTGGAGTTGTTGTTCCACAATCTTGAGTTTCCTAGAGGATATGTAGAATTGCAGAACAAACACCTTCTCCTTAAAACATTTATTTTATTCACATCTGTTGATTGAATTAGAATACTATCCTAGTTTGCCTTGTAATTAATTGAACAATTCATCTACCTTCTCATGATGCCAAGGTGAGAAGCTGGACTCTGTAGTGAACTAGGAGTGGCAAAGTGGCAAAGTTGAGGCAACATTGTTACAGCTTTCCGTAATACTGGCATGATTGGGAACATTGACAGACTGTGACTCAATCAACACTTGAAGAAGAAGAAATGGGAAAGCTAGCCCCCTGGCTCCCCTGTCCTTCAAATATACTACCAGCTTTCTAGATTCTGCTAAAGCATTCTGTATTTTGTCTAGCTGGCTTCTCCAATGTTTCCAAATTCTTCCTGCATGTCAGTGCCCACAGGTTCTGAGCCATGTTATAATGAATAGACACAGCCATAACCCTACTCTTGGTACCAGTTTCTATATTAGCTTTCCATTGCAGTGACAAAATTCCTAAGAAAATCAATAGAAAGAAAGAAAGATTTGTTTTGGATCACAGTTTCTGAGCTTTCAATCAAGACGACTTGTCTCAGTTGTTTCTGGGCCTGTGATGAAGTAGATCATGGTGGCCGGGAGCAAGTAGTAGAACAAAGCTGCTCATTCACCTCATGACATCCAGGAAGCAAAAAGAAAGAGGAAGGAAAGGAACAGGGACAAAATACACCCTTCAAAGGCTCAACCTCAGTGATTTGTCTCAACTAGGTCTTATTTTCTAAGATATTTCACTCCCTCCTAATCTCTCATTAAGCTATGACTCCATCAATAGATTAATCCATTCAATGGGCCAGAGCTATATTCGTCACATAATCTCTATAGGACTTCGCTACAAACACTACTGTACTTTTATATAAAATGTGACCTTTTGAGAAATACTTCTCATTTAATCCATAAGAGTTATATGATAGATCACTTCGCTTGTGTGACATCTTTTACCCTTGAGAAAGAGCCTGTACATCCTTCCCTATATCATGAAGTAGTAATAAAACTTTGGAATAATATAAAAGTAGATTGAAGGCTGATGGTATTGAATAGCATGTGTGCAGCAGCCCTGGGCTGGATTTCAAGGGGGAAAAAGTTGATTGAAAAAAAGATGGCACTGATTACAAAAACAAAATACACCAGAATAAAAGGTAGTCTTCCTAGATATGTTAGGTCAACTAAAAATAAAATTAAAGAAAGGAGAGATATATATGTTATTTTGTTCCCCAATCTTCCTTTCCTCTTTCTTCCTTTCAACACTAAGTAAAATTGAATTAAACTAGAAACATGTGAGAATTACTTCATTTCATTAGGACAAAATATTTTATCTCTCTGAAATTATCATATTGGGAAAAATTGCAAATTTTATTACTAGAAAACTTCTATCCTCTCCTCTCCTTCCTTCCTCTTCCTTCTTCTTCCTTCCTTCCTTCCTCCCTTTCTTCCTTCCTTTCTTCTTTCCTTTTATCCTTTTTTTCCTTCCTTTCCCCCCTTTTGTTCTTCCTTCCTTCTTTTGATTATTTAACATAAGTACAGAATGACAGTTGTGTAGAAAATGTGATGATAGTCATAATTGGTTTCCAACTGGTCCAACCGTGTTTGTTGATACTGTTAGCAACAGACCTGAGCTAGCTTTCTCATACCTAATCTAGACAATTTGCTGAAAAAAATCATATCAATGGTTTGAGAAATCTATTATATTCTCAAAGTTACCATCTTTTCCATCTTTTCATATGTAAAAATGTGCTCCATCTCATCTGTTTTAGGTAGTTTTCAATAGTTCCTCTTTCTCTTTTATCTGGATTTGTTCTTCTTTTCTTCAAAGTATTGTCACCAACCTATCTCCCTGACTTCTTCTCTGAATATGTATTTCAGTCTACCAATTCATTGGCATTGTACTTATAATTCTTAAATAAATGTCTTACCCTGTTTTCAGTTATACATATTGTATCACAAGTGCCTATAAAATAAACTCCCAATATATAAGCAAGGCATGTAAGACTGCTAATATGCGAGCAATATATTTGTGCTTTTTTATTTTAAAATTCTTTCTGTTCCCATATACTTAAGCAATTTTAAATGTCTTGCCATTCATCAAACAGTTCAGACCCTGCCATACTTCTGGCCATTTATATAGTTTATTTCACTCTGCCTTGATTTTCCTGTTATTCATTCTTCTAGATTCCAGCCCGGGCAGGAAAGTCCATGAGACTCTTATCTCCAATAAAACACTCAGAAAACTGGAAGCGGCGCTGTGACTCAAGTGTAGAATGCTCACCTTGAGCTGAAGAGCTGAGGAACAGCACCCAGGCCCACAGTTCCAGCCCCAAAACTGACAAAAAATATATGTGTGCGTGTGTATGCATGTGTGTGTGTGTGTGTGTGTGTGTGTGTGTGTGTGTGTATGTGGCATTGTAATATAGTTATTGGCAAAGGGGATCATATTTTCAATGAGATTTAAAACCTTGAAGGAAGGAATCTTGAAACATGCATCTACCCAAAAGGATTATTATACAGTGCCTTAGTAGTATTTTTGATGTGCTTGTAATGTTAAAAAAAAGTTAAAGCCAGGTGCTGGTGGCTCATGCCTATAATCCCAGCTACTCGGGATGCTGAGATCTCAGGGTTCAATGCCAGCACTGGCAGGAAAGTCCATGAAACTTTTATCTCCAATAAACCACCAGAAAACTGGAAGTGGCACTGTGGCTCAAGAGGGGAAGGACCAGCTTTGAGCTGAAGAGCTGAAGGACAGCGCTCAGGCCCAGAGTTCAAGACCCATGACTGAACACCCCCCTCAAAAAAAAATTAAAAAGTAATGCCATATGTAACCAAACACAATGAGAATTTAATTAAAATAATGCTAAAAAATATCTGTTAATAATGGAAATTTTGTTCTTATTCCTAATCCTCTATTGGCACCATGACCAGCCTCAGATCATTATATGCAGATCTTGTAACTAGGCACAGGAAGCTCATAAGCTTCTGTGTAGGGCAGACTTGCTCACATATAGTTGTACAGGGAGAATTCAATTGACTTAACTGGAATCATATGGGCCTGTTCCTTTCTCTGAGCCCTGGGAACCAGCCAGAGCTTGCCAATCACTAAGGAAGCCACTACTCGGGTGCTCAAATTGTGTTTATTATCTGTTAGCTTCAATGCACTAAATGACACTCTAGTGACTGCAAGAATTAATGGTCCTCCAAAAAGTGAACAGCTCAGTCTACCTGATTGTTATGATCAGCCCCATTGTGTTTTATTTGAAAGTTTTGATTCCTTTTCTTTTCTGCTCTCCTGAGTGGAGACAATGGATCAGATAAATTCAATTTACACAATTTTACAATAGTTTTTTGTAAGGTTGTTCCAAAGCCTAGACTGTTCTCCAATAGACTAAGCCTAAACTGGACTTGAATACTTGATCATCCTAATTCTTCTTCACACATGCTGGGATTATCACCCGCATTTTTTTTTCTATTTCAGACATACATCTAGCTAATCAAGAACCAAACATAGTAATACTGATAAACTCAAGACCTAAGCCTGAGTGGTTTTTAAATGTTGACATGCTTTTCCACATTGGTAAATATTAAGTTTGTGTCTTACATAGTAATGGCAGGACAACAGAGAATTTCAGAAATATCCCCTGTCATTAAAACATACTAGATTCAGTTGGAAAGGAAGCTAACTAATCAAGTTAGTACTGTAATGTCAACTATGTAGAATATCAAGATGTAGATCAAAGTGAAGTGATATCTTTAGAAAAGTCCCTCTAAAAACACATGGAAATATTGAAAGATCAAAGATTTAAATATATACACTCATCAGATCATAAATTGAGGAAGACAAATGGAATAAGAAATGAACAATACATAAATGGAGTCTGTGTAGCTCTATACTATGGTTTGAATGTGTTTGATAAACATTCACATGTTGAAAAATTAATACACCCACCATTAGGCTAAAAACATAAGAAATCTGAGCCTTTAGAATGTAGTTAGTATTAAATAAGGTCATGAAAATAGGGCTACATGATGGCACCTATGGTTTTAGAAGGGGAAATAAGTATAACCAGGCACTAATGGCTCATGTCTGTAATCAGATAGTCAGGAAGCTGACATCTGAAGATAGTGGTTCAAAGCCAGCTAGGGCAGGAATGTCTGTGAAACTCCTCTCCAATTAACTACCAGAAAACCATAAGTGGCATGGTGGCTCAAAGTGATAAGAGTGAAAAATCTAGGGGACAGTACCCAGGCCCTGAGTTCAAGCCCCATGACTGACAAAAAACAAACACAAAAAAAGACTCTTATCTCCAATGAACTACTAAAAATCTCAAAGTGGAGGTGTAACTCCTGGCCTTGAGTGACGAAGCTCAAGACCCTGAGTTCAAGCTCTAATCTTGTGCAATAACCTAAAGAAGAGTGTCAGCCCTGAGTTCATGCCACAGTTCCAGCAAAAATAAATAAATCAATAAGTAAGCAAATACAAAATAAATCATATCAAAAGCTTTCTATTTAATTTCCAAGAGAACAATCTCTGCATCTTCAGAGATGGTATGGTTTCTTTCTTTATTTCATTTTGACACTTCCTAATTCAGTAGAGTCCCCTGTACTCTTTTTTTTTTTAATTTTTATTATGAAAATACCGTACAGAGGAGTGACAATTGCATGGGCAGGATAATGAGTACATTTCTTATCAAGCATTGTTGCCTCCTCCTTTGTTTCCCCTTCCTATTCCTTCCCATATTCCCCTGTACTCTTGCTCCTTGTCTTTCAACAAGACAATTTTATGCAAGAGCACTCTAAAAAGAGCACAAAACTGGGTGAAAGCTGTTTAAATTCAAAACAGCACATCTTCAATGATTTTAGACAACAGGCTGTCATCATAACCATGTGAGTTATGTCAACTCAAATGATGAATGTGGAAAAACATCTTACAATACCAATAAGATGTTTGCTGGGAGATACTTGCATTATTAACAATAGTATGTACACACGGAAAAATATTGCCTAGTTTCTATGCTAAATTCACAGTTAAGAATCCCATTTTATCAACACAATATGATTGAAAAGCCCCTTCTCACAGTCCACAAACCATCTAGGAAACACTTTAAAAGAACTTTTGATGATTTCAAGAAAATGGATGCTCTGAAAGTACTCTGACTTTGAGGTAGAACAAAATTAAATTGGTTTCCAGTAGGTTGGCCACAATCAAGAAATTCAAACTTAACTCTGAAAGTAAGGGAGACACTTGAAGACTAGTAATATGGTTTCAGGGAGAGGAAGATGAATTTAACCAAAGTTTTTGAACTCTCTAGTGAGGAGGGAGGTCATAGATAGGAAGCCTAAGAAGTCTGCAGTAATCTAGACAGGCAATGATTAAAGTCTGGATGAGAAAAGGAATTATTGATTGTCTAAAGGGGGAGTGGGTGGAGGGAGTTAATTTCCCTTGCTTCTTCTTTACCTCACACAAATAAATCACAGCTTTCACCTATACATCTGAAGAAAATACATCATGAAAAAAAGCTGAACTATTGAGGTATAAAAACTTAAATGCTATTGGAACCAGAATCTGTAAAGCTAGCTATATAAATATGAATTATTAATTACTAAGGCCAACCCTTATTCCCATATTGCCAGAGCCTACTGAGAGTTTGAAAACCAATATGTTTTTGTCTTGAAGGGTGTTTGAAAGAAACTGGTTAACCTAAAAGGCCTTGAGATGTTAGGGGAATTACAGAGAGACTCCGTAAATCAATACAATTTCTTCAGCAAATACTGTATCAAAAAGAATGACATTGAATTCAACATTGTCAGCAATGGAGATAAAATCATTTATATCCAAGAAAGTGTAAACAGCCTCAGACTACATAGTTGGCAGCACCAGAGGAAATTGAAAGAGGTGCTTCCCAACCTGCATTACATAGCCTTTGATGCAGTAGGGGGTCCATTTACAAAGGCATTCCTCTGCTCTGAAGGACAACCACCCCTCCCCACAAAGGGAATTTTAACACTTAGTAGAAAGCAGTCCTTTCCTTTTGGTATAATAAGGATATTCTCCATCATTACTGGTTCCCACAGGTTTACTCATGCTAGTAATTTCTCATTTTATGGACAAGACATACTTGTACTAAGGTTAAATGTTGACTAAATATGGGTATATAATGTATGTCCGTGCATCTATATGTACATATACATATACCCATATATGTACATATATGTATACTTTATGATCATATTCACATCTATTATTTTTTCTGCTCTCGCTTTCCCCTCTCTCCTCCTATGTCCACCATTACCATACATGTCCCCTTCTACTTTCTTGGCTTTTTAAAACTATATTCTTCATATAAAATATTGTGATGCTTGTGTTTTGGGTACAGAATATTTCATTAACAAGATGATATCCAGTTTCTCTCTATTTTTTTTTCTACACACGATATAATTTTGTTCTTCTTTAAGGCTGAAGAAAATTTCAGCCAGGTTTTCTCTATTTACTTACCCATTAATGGGCACCTAGGCTGATTCCATAGCTTAGGTATGATAAAAAGTGATGAATGTGAGTGTGCATTATTATAATTATAATCTTATGAGCAAAAAAATAAAGCCACTGCAAATTGCAAACAGAACTCAAGGAGACAAAAACTACTCACAAGCTGGAAACTATCTGAAGAATTCATACTGTTTGCCTCAAATTTCCTAATCTCTTGGCCTCAGTTCCCGCATCTTTAAAATAAGGAAGGAATAATTGAGGATCTTTTGAGGTTTTGGTTGGCATGCCATCACAATAGCAAAATACTGAGGTTAAACCCTTTCTAGAGAAGAAAACACTCTTCTGGCTCAATTTCAGGGGTTCAGCTCATGGTGAGCTCATGTGGGCTATGCTGAGGTAGAACATGAGGCTAGGGAGGGTGTGGCAGAATAGTATTGCTTACTGTATGATAGTTGTCACGCAAACAGGAAAATGTAAAGTTCTCAACACCTTACAAGGTCACACCTCCAAGGACCAAACCTGCTTCTGAGTTAACTAGACTCCACCCACTAAGATTTTAACACTCCCCAATAGCTTTTAAGGTTGGCAACTAGGCCTTTACCATGTGGGTCTTTGGGAATTCATCTGTTCATTTATGTACCCCATGTTATCATTAACTGTTCCAGGTTTCACAAAACACACACATAAACTAATCTGGAGAGTCTTTCATCTTTTAAATATTTCTCTGTTTCACAAACAACAAACAAACAACAAAAAGCCAAATGGAATGTTTAAAGGAGAAGTCAAGAAGTATTTGAATCAATGAAGAGAAAAATAATGATTAAAGAGAATAAAGGACTAGTTTGCCAATTACCAAGTACTTATCATGCTGTACTGGAAGGCAGAGCATGAGACTCATGGGCCATACCTTCCAGAAGCCAACCTTTTAGCACATTCAAAAATAAATTACCTCGCTAAATACCAGAGTATGCTGTTTAACACATCACAATGACCTAACACACACACACATTTTTGCTAACATTTCACTTTGTTTGGATTGAGTTACAACAAAGAGATAACCATTAAGCTAAATATGCTAATTGTCTTCTCCTGATCATTACAACTTGTGAGTAATTTTTGACACCAATAACATTAGCAAGTATAATTGATATGGTTTAGTCATTTCTTCACTGACTAATCTTCCCTTTCCCACAGTAGCTGGTTTGTCCAGAGGCTCTTGTGTGATTTCATTACAAGTCAGATGACTACAGACACAGGCTCCACACTGAATTCTTAGGTACTTTTCTGTTTCCTATCAGACTGACTTCTCAGTCAGATGGTAAACAAAACAGCATTATCATTTCATTTTACCAAAAAATGCTTCCTGCCTAATTTCAACTAAACAGAACATTTTTCTTTACCAAAATATTCCTACCCACTTTTTTCCCCAGAATTAATCACTTCAGCTACCTGAGGAAACATTCTCTCTTACACACAGAAGAAATAAGACTCTCTTTATTATATCCTAACTGTAGATTTTTAATTATATAACATTATCATTACTATACTTTTGTGTAGTCCTTCTCCAGAAATTATGGGCAAAGTTGTGGATCAATAAATTCCCTAGAATAGAAAATATACAGGAGTGTTGTCATTATATAAAGTTTCAGAAAATAAAAACAGTAACACATTTGTACTTCCCAAGACAACAGAAAATAAGTTGGTTTTCTTAGTTTTAATCATGGGGTAAATGCAATAGTAATCCAGACCTTTAGAACTTATTTCTGAGGATTTTTTTTTGTTCACTTACATTTTACAGTGTTAACTGGTTGTTGGCACTGATATCATCTAGTAAAATAAAATAATAATTACCCCAAAGAGAATAATGTCAATGACAAAGAAACAGACCATCATTATATTCAGAAAACATGTCAGGCTATTATCTTTTCTAGATCTGATGCTATGGTGGGCAAATAGGGACACTATATGACAAATAGGAAAATCAAACAAATGAACACTGAACATATTGTCAATCATTAATCATGAGAAGAACAGAGCTTTGGGTCATGACTGATCTCTTCACTTATATAAAAACTAGGTGGTTCTTCAGAAGGCAAATTCAAAATATTTAATGAATTTTAGAACTCCAAGAAATTGGAGAAAAAAACACGAAATATCAAATAAAGCCATGGACTCACATTTCTGCAATGCTGCATTACACACCTGGGGTAAATTGATCATCCCTGAAATTGATATGTGTGCTTATATAAATTATGAAATACTAGCTCAACGATTTCTTTTTTTTTCTTATAAATGTAACAGGATACTTTGTGAAAGTCAGTGGCAACTATTTCCTATGATAACTGCATGAAAGCATGAAAATTTATCCTAATGCATGTACTATGTATATATTATTTCTTAATATGCAAAGTTTCATATCCTCCTTAAAGCCTATATAAAGTATTTGGTAAAAGTTACAAGGCAACTTTTGAGCCTGTGGTTCCAACCTATTATTCTAGGTATGCAGGAGCTAAATCTGAGGAAAACAGTTTGAAGCCAATCTGAGCAGGAAAGTCCGAGACACTACCTCCAATTAATTAGCAAAAGTCTGGAAGTGGAGCTGTGGCATAAGTGGTAGAGTGCAAGTCCTGAGCAAAACTTACCAGGGACAGCATCCAAACTCCGAGTTAGAGGCTCAGGACTGGCACTCATACAAAAAAAATTTAGGAAATTATCTAATACACATTGTGTTCATATGATATTTCAGGTGGTAAGGAGAGTAAAGCTTTAGTCAAACAGTAAAAGATACTATTTAATTTCTACAAGATTTCTAAAACATACAGAGTAAACTTATTTTGCTGATGTAGAATGTTTGTAGAAGACAATTGTATAACTTACTCAGTGTTGCCCAGGTAAAAGTGATAGAGTTTGTATTTTCAACCCAACATCTCGATTCAAAAGTACTATGTTCAATGCATTACATCTGAGTTCAAATTATAGGATTAGTGTTCATTTTCTATTTTCCATTGGGTAGAAATTAGGAACATAGTCAAGCATGTCTCCCTTGCTGAACTAGATCATACTTCACAGAAATCTGGGAGACACTAGCAATCTACCAGACTGGATCTTACACGTGTCATAAAAGATGTAATTTCTGCAGAAAATGGTATGTACTAGATAACATGATAACATATACACCCATGCAAATATGTGTATATTTTAAAAGTTATAAAGAGGTCTATAATGTTCATTCTGCATATTATTAATACAATAGTCAAACACTATAGATGAATTTTTTGGAACTGAAAAACATAAATATTTTCTAGTATTTGGCTGTCTGAAGGGCACTTTCTTACTTAAAGTAGCATTTCTTTAAAAGTTGGTACCACTTCTATTTTCTTCCTCCAATTTAACCTAAGTTTTAACTCCTAATTAAGATAGTACTTACTTCATTTATGAAGTACCTAAGATTTCTAGGTTACCTATACGTATCCCTAGTCCCCTTTTTGCTTCTATTTTCTTTTAACTTGGAAAAGTCATATTCAATTATCAATCATTTCCTTTACTTTGTCTTATACAGGTATCTATGATATTTTTTGCTGACATTTTCCCAAACCTTTTGTTTTGCAAACAGCAGTGATTGTCTTGATGAGGATGACAGCTTGAATCCTCTGTGTCAAAATTTCATATGCAGTGATGCTAAACAGATATCAGAATAGAACACTATGGTAACATGTAAATATGACTTGAAGATAAGCTCTGTAGCTCTTTCTAAACAACTATTTCCAACCAGAGGCTGCCTCTTCCAAACCACTTATATAGATACAATATTTTGAAATCTGCATTTAGAAATTAATTTTTTTTCAGAATTTCATGATGCCTAATACTCTCCTTATCACTAGAGTTCAGTTTCCTCTGCATTCATATAATTAAATAAACAGCTGCTGCAAGAGGCAATGTACAAGTTACTTTTCCTGGGTGTATGAATTAACTAAAAGAATAAAAGCTGGGCACCCAACTCTCTGCCCCTTTAACTTTGCATCTGTGTCCTCTGATCACAGCCTTTCTCTCCTTCAGTCACTTTACAATCATCTTGGGCTCCAGAATTTACTGATAAGCATCTTATAACAAAGGCAAACTGCTCCTCAGACAGACAATGACTTGGAGAAACTGATCCAAAGAAAGACCACAGCCATAAGCTCAATAGACCACCTGCCAGGCAATTTATCCCTGTTCCCCTGTAGTGATGGGGGGGATAAAAAGTTTTCTGGAAAACCCTCCAGAGGCCAGGCCTGAAGTAATGGCTGACCAGGCCACACAGGTGACTGAGAATTTTTAATTATTATGCACACTATGCCCCAGATCTCTGTTCATTTAGATCTTGTCTGTCACCTGAAGATGACTTAAGATGTACTAAAGTGCTATCATCCAATGGCTGATGTAATAAGTAAACTTTCTCTTACCTTCATCATGCTTTTTTATTTGGCATATAGGAACAAGTAGCTCTACATAATATGTAATAGTATAAGTATATAGTATATAAAATGTAATACAATATATAATATATATTTTATTATATCATATATACTTTAATGCAATATAAAATACATTATTTCTTATATTAGATATATAAAGAACATTGTATAATACTGAAAATACTGTTCCCTTTTATTCTGTCCTCTTTTACCTCATCCAGATTCTCAGACATCTATAAATGAATGTGTGAGGAAATAATAAATGTTTATTCATTTATTGTTATATTATTTAAATGTGGAGAGTTGTTTGTTGTCCTAAGCCATCTTCTTTGATGGCTACATTGTCCTCTTCCATTCTGGGAAACTTCAATAACCCTCTGGCTGGGCTGTTTGTTGTATGATGTAAACTATATAAGAGTTTCATATTCTGTAATGCTTTAATAATAGTGGAAGATAATATGAGCTATCTTTGCTGTTTATCTTTTACTTTCATTTCACTTCTAATTCCAATTCATGGCAGGTACTATTTTTTTTCTGATTTTTCTTTTCTTCTTATTTTGTCTACTTGTTTCCAAGATACTGTGAAATCTACTTTATATTTTACTTTATCCTTCTTCCCTGGGAATCCTTTTATGAGACATCTAAGAAGTTAGACAGTTTAAGAGCTTCTTTTTTTGGTTGATATTTGCTTTAACATCAATTGAAACTCATCGATGCCAAGGAAAACTCAATGGAGAGAAACTTCGTTTTGACCTATCTGGGCCAGCTAGCTAAGTCTTAGAAGGGTTTGCACTACTCAAGGAAATTCACCTTGTTATTACTTCTTGCTAGTTGGTAGAATCACATGGAATGTATTAACAACGTTCAAAACTATTCTCTGACAACATGTGAAAATGGAGTTCCCAAATTATAGCCCTTTATATCCAACAGTATCTTATATCATCCTCTATAAAGTGTATCATTCCACAAAGTCTTCACAGTGAAGATGGGAGGTGGCACAGAAGTATATGATCATTTGGGGGTTCTCTGATCAAGGTTTACCTATATGATTAAATTACCTGATGAACAGAGTAAAAGACGAAGCTAGCTTTTTAAACTTGAACTTTCCCTATTACAAGTAACATGAAGGAGTGATGACATTGAAATGATTTTTGGAATTCAAACCAAAGTGATTTTGAAAGTCCACTGAATTAACCCAGCCTTTTATGTTTATAATCTAAAAAGATTCTTTCACTTATGCATCTCTATATACACATGTATCATTGAATTTATTCAACAATCAATTACTAATTACTGTCATGCCCCCCTAAGTATCACTGCAGACAGAAGTACATACAATGTGGACAGGATCAGCCTGTGTGGTATGTGTATTTAAGTGGTGGTATATTGTTTAAATGCTGCAGAAGCAAACAAGCAAAGTATGGGTCTATAGCTCTATATATCTTATTTTCATACAGTTATGGAACATATTTAATACTCCATGTTACAAAAATATTACAATTACAAAAACATATGTAAAAGTAGGTATAACTTTTTTAAAACCTTAGAGACAAAATAACATTAAACTTCCAAAAAGGAAGTGCTGATATTACATGAAGCAGTTGCAAAAGTGGTTCTTGCATGAAATGTCTTGAATTGAGGAATCAAAAAAGGCAGAAAGTAAATGATCAATTCTTCAGTCTAGAGGCAGAGCAGAATATGAAGGAAAATAAGGAAAAATAAACAATGAGTGTAAGATTTCTTTAGGGAGGTCCATTTATAGTAGCCTTGTTTTCTAGTGATATTTGTCTATCAATATATTTATGTTTGTATTTATATTGTTATGCATATATATGAATAAATGTACATGTGTATACATATATATTTCTATGATTCTCAATATAGTAATATCATGTATTACTTCTAATGCTCCAGTTGGAAGGATGATAAAGTATAATCCTATCTTGCCTTTCACACTTGATTTTTTTTATTGTGAAAATATCATACAGAGGGGTTACAATTACATGGGCAAGGTTATGAGTACATTTCTTACCAAGCATTGTTGACTCCTCCTCCTTTGTTTCCCCTTCCCATCCCTTCCAATCCCCCCACCCCCTCGCCAAAGTTGTAAAGTTCGTTTTTCGACATAATGACTTGTACATCTCATTGTTGCAAAGGGTCCACCTGTATCCCTATTTAAACGATTTGTTT
>NW_012267269.1:10331262-10356919 GCF_000151885.1 Dipodomys ordii
AGTCTTTCCATTTCCTAACAAATGGGGCAATGTCATTCTTTCTGATGGAGGCATAGAATTCCATTGTGTATATATACCACATTTTCTTGATCCATTCATCCACTGAGGGGCATCTGGGTTGGTTCCATATCTTAGCTATGGTAAATAATGCTGCAATACACATAGTTGTGCTGGTAGCTTTAGTATGGTCTTGTTTGTGATCATTTGAGTAAATGCCAAAAAGTGGGATTGCTGGGTCATAGGGGAGCTCTATGTGGAGTCTTTTGAGGAACCTCCATACTTCTCAAGGCTATCTACAAATTCAATGTGATACCTATCAATATTCCATCCTTATTCTTCAAGGAAATAGAAGAGGCAATCCAAAACTTCATAGGGAACACACTTGGTTTTTATACTTCTCTATGCTTTTCTTTCAACAATAGCAAGTCAAAGAGTCACTGATCCCTCTGTCAGGAAGCTTCATTCAACTACACTTCCAGTATTAGGAACGCTCATGACATGCAGAGAATCTATCTACAGAAGCTTTACAAAGTGTCTCTGAGCCCCCACTTTCTCTATCATTCTGTCCTCACCCATGTCCGGGTTGTCAGGAAGCCACCTCACTCTGCAATGTCATCTTTCGGGAAATGCTGCTTTGTTGGATGTCTTTCTTACCATTTATATAGGACTCATTATGAAGAGTTGGGAAACAATCATCTTTTATGATTAATTTACATTTTGCCATTGATAAAATTAATCACAATATGAACTACTTATCATATTTTTCATTAATCAAATTATATTTAACATTAATCAAATTGTGTTTAATATGTGAAATGATAAGATATTGTTATTGGGAAAAATTTCTGTCTCCAAACCAATAGGACAAAATTGACAAAGTTAAATCAGTCACTCTATCTATTGAAGACATTGTCAAGTTTGACAAGACCCATGTACAATAAGGGAACTGAGGCTCAATTTCAATTTTATGTTTTCAATAAGTTGAGTTGAAGTTAAGTATGAAAGTTTTTGAAAATATATTACCTTTAGTTTACCCTAATTGCATATGTAATAATGTTTCCTTGTTTAAACACAGTTTACCTAGTTTAATTCAAAGTTACTGAAAGGAACTTTCCATCTTACTTAGCTCTCATGGAAAATCTGTACTGATAGGATTTGGTTGTGTTGTTAATCTCTCAATATCAGATCCTGCTAACAAAATCTGTCTATTGTCCAACTACTCACAAAATTAAACCATGTGAAATCTTAAATAATATGATAAGCTTTTTCTTTTCTTTCTTCTTTCTCTTTCTCTCTTTCCTTTCTTCGTTATCATTCTTTCTTCCCTCCTTTCCTCTCTTCATTCCTCCTCCTCCTCCCTCCCTCTCTCTCCTTTCTTTTTTTGCCTTTCAGATTCTACTTTTTGTCAGGAAATACTTCCAATAAATTCTGTTGGCTAAAATGTTATTTCTTTCCAAAGCAGATGCCCCAAGGCCCAGACAGCATGCTCCTGCCATGATTTTATAAAACACCTGTAAAATTGAGAGTACTTGGTTTCAGCATTGACAGAGTAGAGAAGGCCTGTGAGATGATAGCATTCAGGTAGCAGCCCAGAAGGCTCACAGTTCTAAAACTTGCTCCTGATTGCCTCAAATGTCTATCACAGGCTATTAAAGGGATACTTTCTGATTAAAAAATAATAAAAAGCTGTCTGGTATAATCTATATGTCATGACTAAAAGTCAGTGCCATATTCTTAGTAAAATTTTAAAGTTGGAGTCCTTAGTATGGTACTCTACTGAGAAATTTTACCTAGAATGATGCATTCATTAAGTTTTTATTTAAAGAAAGGGATTTTTTTGGTAATTATTTTGCAGATATCATTGTTTCAAAGATAAACAGGTTAAAGGGAGTACTTCTCAACACATTCTTATGACAGAAGTATTGTGCATAATAATGTCTTTGTAGATGGGACCGATTGGTAATAAAGTCACTAACTAGGAGATAATGCCATGCCTATATATCAGGTGTGACATACAGAAGCAAGCGGATCGGTCATATCATATAGATTAATAGATTTAAATCATTAAAGGAAGAAAACTACCACTCAGATTCAGCTGAACAGAGCAATTTTTTTCCTCTATCTACCAAAACAATGCCTGTCAGAATTGAAGTGGTTTCGGGTTCTTTAGTTAGGAGATATACAACCAAGTTTCAAAGATGTTATGTACTCCATAATAGATTTAACCACCGAGGAAAAAGAGGTTAACTTCCACTTGAAACGAAAGGTTTAAAATGCTGCTTTTGATAAGCTGAGTATTATCAAGGGAGACATTGTCATCATGCACAATAGATATAATAAGAAGGAAAGTTTCCTGATAGATCTAGAATCAGTGCTACGCATGATTAATGAAGGTAGCTACGTGAATAAAGAAGAGAAAGGGTGAGTGTGTGAGGGAGAGGAACTAGGTTCATAAAGTAAAAAATATGTAAAATACCTTACAACTTAGTGAGTTATTAACCAATTCATTTTGGCTGAAATGCGGATCATACTAGCAGGCACAAAGACAATGGAAACCATGGAAAAGTCTTAGGAGAGAAACATTACAGGCTTTTCTAGAGGTTTTAATGACAGTACTGTGGAAGAAAGTAAATGAAAATGATTTAAATTATCATCTCAATTATTAAATTATACGATTGATGAAGACTTCCCACGGAAGCATCTGACATTAGTATAGTTGGTTACTGACTGGATTCAGGAGAGTTGTAAAATGTGGGGAAATTTTTATGGAACTGGGAAAAGGAAGAGGGAAAATTACTTTTGTACTAATAACAATATGCATATCTTTATAACTTCTTATGGTCGTATGTAGAGGCGCTGATGGAGCGCTCTATTGATACGGTTGTGTGATTTGTGCATTTTTATTTTTGTGTCATTTTTTTTACAGACAGAGCTTTGAACTTTTTCCAATTGCCTTTCTCAGCTTTTCTAAACTGGCTGTTTTATTACAATATTCTTGATGGCTTAATTTTAAGGCAACTGGGTATAATTAATGTTTATTGCTGCTGGGAAGTAAGAGTGAAAATGGTCTGAGTAGTAGAGAGAATGTTAGTTTTTACTGTAAATACTTCTGCATTCTTTGAATTTATTACAAGAAATCTATAATTCCTTTAGAATTTAGAAAAGTGATTGTTAAAATTGGATGCAAATTAATTCTGTTTTAAGGTAGCCCCTGAGGGACTCCTTTTGAAAAAAATTAGTAAATATTAGTGTGCAAGTTTTATTGGCTTCTTTTCTGCCTACTCAGAGGTCTTTGGGGTGTCCTTTTTCCGCTCATCAGTGTCTTCTAAGGATTTTGGTCAGAAAGTTTTGGATACAATAGGGTTGTAGGAAATGCACACCATTTCTAATTTTAGAAGACAAGAATAGAAGGGGGGGAAACTGGATCTATTATTTAACTGCAAAGTGGTTGAAGGCTCCACTGTAGCTGAGTGTTTTCATGATTATTTGCTTTTGGATGATGCTTTCCCTTATTATCACTAAGGAGTATTCTGCTCTTCTTTTCATATTATGCAAAGAGAAATGTCAGAATTATGAAAAACATCAATTATTAATTGGACATAAATTATTCCTAATCTACACACAATGCCTAATCCCTGGTTCACAGAAATGCAAACTGTGCTTCTAAAACAATATGTTAACAAGTCTTTTGCTTGCACAAGACTGGAGCCCAACAGCTCTTTTTAAGGAATGTGCTAAAGGAAGGTTATCTAGAACTCCAAGGGAAAAGAAAACGATGCAAACAAAATACTCACAAGGTCAGCTTGCCTTTAGGTGCATAAACAAAACAAAACAAAAAGCTAATATATTCATGGTAGTTAGTTTGCAAATTTTCAGGGAAGCTGAGAATTAATTGACACATCCTTTATGTTAAATATTTAAAACTATAAATAAATAACAAAGAAAATGATGATAACTCCAGGTGGCCAATTTTTCTTCACCTTCAGAGGCTCAAACCAGGACACTAAATCCATCACAATTGGAAGATTATAAGTATTATTAACCAGTGTCCTCTAATAAGTGATTCCTACACCAAAACTAATATACTAAGTCATCTGACCCAAACTATAGGATACACGTATCCTCTCCTGTTCATGTTAACTTGACCAGGCTTCAAAATCACTCTTTGATATTCTTTTGAATTGAAGGGTTCATCCTTTGTCTAGCCCCTCATATCCTTTTTCTAGCCAGCATCAAAGTTGATAAAGGTAAGGTTAAACTGTCAACATTCCCTAAAAGATGACTTTGCCTGATCTAAAACATCTTCCTCTCTATCTATACAGCATTCCCTTTAAATTCCAGGTCTCAGGAATCCCATGGTTTAATGTATTATCGCTCCTTCTAGACAGCAGCATTAAGGGCATGTGTATAAAGTATTATACCATTCTTTAAAGTCCTTTCTCTAAAACCTGATTTTCATAATTCTCCATGAAAAATTAAAATGAAGTTATGGTCACTAAATTCTGTAGACTACATACTTGTAGCTAGGAGGGATACTCCTGCTTCTTAATCTCATTTGTCCTTCTCATTTGTCCCGCCCCTTCCCTCACAATCGATTTCTAATTGTGACTAGGCAGATTTTATGACAGTTATTTTAGACTATTTTTATAATCAGGTGTGTCAAATGACACTTGTGGAGAATGTCTGGCCCATGAAATTATTTGGTGTGATCCTGACAAGGTAACTATAGGCAGGACTCAAAATTCAATAAATCTAGGAGCAGTTTTTTTCCAAGTAACATTCGATAAATCTAGTTATGTAAATGATGGTATGGACATCCAAGTGGCCAGTGGCATCAAACAGCTTCCCCACTCCTATTATAGCAACCTTTTGTGCCTGCATTAGAGTTGCTATGTAGGTTCACTGATCTGGGCCTACTCTTGAAACCCAGCCCTCTTGCTTTTCTTCCTCTATCTGTTCCCCCTCTCTCCCCACACCAGTACATTCTACATATCATAGATTGGTAAAACGTATAATCTAGTCCTCTGTTTCTGTATTTCAATCTTTTATCTATTTCCTTCATGGAATTGGTCTGGAATTATAGTCATAATATTCTACTTTCAAATTTGCATATAGGGTGCAACATGAATGTATTATAATAATAATGTATGGCTATTGAATTCCAGCCTTGCACAACTATCTATACCTAGAATGAAGAGAATCACAGTGGTAAGTTTTGGTAAATGAATAGAGAACGTGTATTCTTGAGTATCTTACCAATATTCTTATTCTTAATAGGCTTCACTGAAGTGTGAGACATTCACATGATTAATAGTAAAATTATACTTCAAGTTGCCATTTGTTATTGCTGCTGCTTCTACTATTTGCTCTGGAGAATTCATGGAGAGAAAATGTGATTAGTATAAGGCAACTGAAGACACTGTTGGGCCTCCTGGCCATAATACTTTCCTAATGCTATCAAAAAATCACTATTTACTATAATACATACTGTTTCCTCTTCAGTCTCCTAACTACTTGTATATATTAAAATATTTCAGCAATCCTACAGAAAAAAAATAGAACTCTTTACTATTAAACTAGGTTCTGAAAATCTCAACCATGGGAAAATGTTTTCAAGTAAAGTCAATGTTGCTGTGAATTTCTTTAGAAATTTCTCATTATTTCAAAACTTCTGCTCCAAAATGAAGTTAAAAACATACGTAATCATCTCTATAATCTAAACAAGAATATCAACTTGACCTAAATTTCTACAAAACTGCCAAATTCTCTACTTCATTGTATATGTATTGATTTTTCTTAAAAGACAATAGAAACAAAATCTTCATGTAATCAGAATAAAAACATTGATCTCTTTACTAACTTATTTTACTTCTAATTTTTACATATATGTCATAGTAATCTTTCCTAACAGTAATTACATGTTAAGAAATCAAAGCAAATAATATTTTCAGAATCACTTATTTAATCTTTATTTCTTGTTAATTTCTAATGTTACACCACAAAAATCTATAGAAATATAATAACCTAAATACCTCAAGAGTGGTTCATAGACAGAACATTTCCACTAATTTTGAAGGCAATTTATTTTCTGGATTATTATTTTGTCACAATGTTTTTATCCCTCCACTTAGTCCAGAGTATCTGAAATTCAGAAAAAGGCTCAAGAATTACCTGAATTAAAATAACCAAAAGAAATATTATATGAACACCACAATCTGGTGATTTCATGTAGAAATTCAAGTCCTTGTTATATCAAAAATCTCAACCTAGATGGTATTTTTCTCACTCACTTTTCTCTAAGATACATACCTTTGGTATAGCCATGTCATGCCAATGAAATTCTCTAATGTCCTTTCACACACATTCATAGAAAATATAGAATTGAATATAGCCTGTTTCCTGATTAATTTTCTGAAATGATAATGAACTCAATGTATCTAGCTGATTTTAAAATGTACAATGGTTATTTTTTGGAGGAGGCGAATAATTAAATTTGATATCACTTCACATAAAGAAAAAATGATAGAAGACTTATTTTCAAAATTGGGTAATAATAACAGGGCAATGTCATATCTGGCAAGCAGCTGAAAGATTTTCATCCAACATACAAATTAGGGGGAGGGATAATAAACATTCAGTCCAAAACGAATTATTCCAGAGGTAACATTCTTACAAAGATAAAGGGCTGAAATACAGTATAACATGGTATCCACATGAAGATTTGTCTCAATAGCATTCTATTGAGGAACAAAGTAAATACTGAGGATACATTCTACCATAGAGTAGGCTTGATCACATCTAGAGTAGGTTTGATCATATCTAGCTTTCGCTCCCTCCCCCTTTTCCTCCCCCCGCCCCTCTCCCTGGGTCATGGGGCTTGAACTCTGGGTCTGGGTGCTGTCTCTCAGCTCTGTAGCCCAAAGTGAGCACTCTACCACTTGAGCCGTTGCGCCACTTCCAGTTTTCTGATGGTTAATTGGAGTGAAGAGTCTCATGGATTTTCCTGCCCGGGCTGGCTTTGAACCACGATCCTCAGATCTCAGCCTCCTGAGTATCTACCAGCGTCCAGCCCAGGATTTCTTTAGCTTTACATTTTATGCTAAGCATTACTACTTCAGACATGTGAGGAACTTTGACTACCTAATAGGTAGAAAATTACATATTTTTTAATTTGAGAAAAGTTATTTGATAAATTTATTTATCATGAAACATGATACATTTTTTTCCCTCAGAGCATGTCTTCTTTGCTCTATGCTCACTTTTCAGCTCTTGTTCTCATTCTTCCCATGGAGAAAAAAAATATCCGTACTTAAAATTCCTCTTTCAAAGATCTACAGGATTATTTTCCCCCTTGGGTATTTAACTAGATCTTGCCATATACTTGGTTGAATCATATGCTCACTTTCCTTGTATATGATATTTACCACTCATGGAGGAACACGTATCACACAGTTTTTCACATGGTAGATGAAAAATAAGTTGTATCTACCATTTCAATCCACTGATAGGATTATTTTATTTTATTTTGTTCTTGTTCATCATGGGGCTTGAACTCAGGGTCTAGGGGACTGTCCCTGAGCTCTTTTGCTCAGGCCTAGTGCTCTACCACTTTAAGCCACAGTGCCACTTCGAGTCTTTGAGTGGTTAATTGGATGTAAGAATGTCATGGGGACTTTTCTTCCAGAAATGGCTCCAAACCATGATCTTCAGATCTCAGTCTCCTGAGTAGCAAGGATTACAGGGATGAGCCACCAGCACCCTGTGTATTATTCTAAATATTTTTACAATGCTCATATACATTATTTTTAAACAAAATTAGCTTTATTATGCCATAATTTTCATATTATGCTTATAATCTGATTCCCATCAATAATCTGAATTACCCACAATTTCATACGGGTATAAATGCTCCCTAAATCAAATGGATCCTCCAACTTTGAGTGTAAAAATAATGATGACCAGTTAACAACTTCGCTTAACACTCCAGCCAGACTACTTTCCACCTCTATTTTCTTCAGTTTCCTCAGTGCAACTGCCAATACAGTGATTAACGTAAACCCAAAAGCGACACAATAATGCACATGATTGATTGCATGACACAAGGAAAAACCTACGGAAAATCCCAAGCTGAAAACTTATTTCTTATCATTTCTTTTGCTGCTTGGTCATGAATGCTGCTGTGACTCATTTGCAACACTTTGAAATCTCTTGGTATTTGTAACATGTTCAGAAACATACAAAATTGATTGCTCTGCTTAAATTTTTTTCTGATTTACACTTTACTAGCATTTAGCAAAACACTTAATATTGCTTATATGTAACTTTTATTTCTGCTCATGAAAGTAAAGGAAATTGTACCACAAGACTACATAAGAGAATATGATATACTTTCTGTAACCAAATCAGCTTCTTGTATGCATGCTTCACCAAAAAGGTAAAAATAGCTGTCCTTTTCTTATTGGGACTAAATATTCCATAATACCTTTTTAAATAATCACAAGGGTACTGAAATCTATAAAACAGTATAGAAATACTAGTTTTTGATGAATACAAGCTATACAAAAAGGTGTAACTGACCATGTTAGAAAGTAGGCCTTAGTAGGTAAATCTATATTTTTGAGAAACAATTCTTTCTTAAAAGAAGACTAGCAATTAAAGTAGAGGTTTTGATCATCAAAGAAGGCAAAACACTTGTTCATTCAAAATTAATTATGTTGATTAAATAATAAGATAGCCTATGAACTTCTGTTTATTTAACTAAAGGACAAAATAATATTTTACATGGTCAAATTTTCCCACATAAAATACTTTGGTTACTGTGCTCCACCTTTGTTCCAAATATGTAAGTCTCAAAAAAGATTTTAGAATTCAAACACCAACTTGATAAAAGACCAGGCTTGATATTTATTTGCAAAAATTTTAAAAGACAGCTTACAATCTTGCTTAGTCTTATATAGTAGTCTTAATCTTCTATAGTAGTACTTTATTAAAGCAGACACAGATGGCTGATTTTCTGGTAGCTGTTAAAAATCAAGTAGTTTGTAAAAGGACTTCACAGATGAGCTTTTATGAATTCTGTAAGTGAAAAATTCACATACTATGGTGTTTAAAGCCTTCAACACTGAATTCTACATTGCTATAGCTTAAGTATTAGTATGTTTTTTTCCAATATGACATTAAATTCTTCCCCTTCACTCACTAGATGTTTCTAATCAAATTTGATAAATCTAGAACATGTGTAGCCACAGTTCAAACTTATTTAGCAAAAAACTTACCATCTCAAAATCCCACACTAGTTTTCAATAAAGAGATCTAAAATGATATCATCACACTTTTTGACAATATACTAATATTAATTTGCATTTTTTACACAAAATGAGCATTGTGCTCTTGACATTTTTTCTTTGCAAATAAAAACTTCTCCTAAATTCTGACTCTACCAAGGATAAGTAGATGCAGTTCAACTTCTATTTTGGCATAAGGAAAGAATAGAATCTAAGGTATTTACTCTGATTAAAATGAACTATTTCTTACAGTCCTTCCATTGAACCTTGCTATCCAGGTAGTAGTGCTCATTTTGAAGTTTCTGGAAACTTTAGGAGGTAGAGTCTAGTCGGAGGAAGGAGGAAAGACTTTGAAGGCTATATAGAGCTCCTCTCTCCTCCCTCCGCCTCTTCTTCCTTTCCCACTCCTTTTCCCTCTCCTTCCTGTCAGTCATTAAGCAAACAACCCCTTCTTTCTCTCACCATGATGTTCTGTCTCAGCATTAAACAGCAGAGCCAAAGACTATGGACTAAAGTCTCCGCAACTCTCTAACAACAACAACAACAAAACTATCAGACAAAACTCTCCGACTTATCCTTCTTTAACTGGTTTCTGAGAGATATTTTCTTACAGAGAGGAGGAAAGTCACTAATAAAATCTTATAAGGAATTTCTTATTTTTATGAACTGTCTTACTGTGTTGTTGCTACAAATCTTACTCTTTCTTAAGCCACTCACTTCTTCCTTCTTCTTTACTGGTCTTCAAACTTGTTTGCCCTAAAAGTGCCATTACTCCATTCTCAGATTTCAATCCTTTACTATCAAAAGATTCTCCTGATTCTTCAGTACAGAAAATCTGATGATGCACTCATTCCTCTTCATTTCCCACTCCCTCTTGCTGCTATGAGTGTTTATTTCTTGCCAGTTGTGAGCTGAATTATCTATTACTTTTAGGCCAAATGAATTAAGATTTATTTTATTTACATTTTTTCCATTAAGTTGACTTTGAATGCATATGTAGCAAATGTTTATTGTAAGAAGGGCTACAGAACATGTACTAGTTAGATCTTGGGGCAAAAAAAGACATATTCTGTAGATAATTTAGTTGGCCTTTCCCTTAACTAACATATTTAGTTCTGATATTGGTTCTATGGAAATGGTCCACATATTCACAATTTTCAGTTAATAGCAGAAAAAATGGCAAAATACACTCTGGTAGAAATGATCATACAGCAGCAAATTCAAACTACAGCCATTAAAAATCTTTTATGATTATTGATAAAAATGGTTAATAAAAACCATTCTTATCATCTCATTAAGTTTCAGAAACAACTTGCAATGGACATTAGTGAAATTTGTAGGCATTTTCTGCTCTGCTGCTTAAATTACCTAAATCAACTCAAGCAAGAGAAATGATGATTAATCAGTATTTCCATGATACTGACAGTGACAAAACTCTGGATTATACTTTTATAAATTTCTACATGTTTAGAGTAATTTAGAAATTTTCTAGACAAATTGGTTTCCCAGGTCTTCTTTGGTGTTCTGAAATACAAAAAATACTATGTCCACAAAATATCCTTGAAAATAGACAGAGACCTGCATAATGTAAATGTGACCTTAAAAGAAAACACACACACACACACACACACACACGTATGATTTTAGCCAATGAGAGTCCTGTATATTTGGAGACGCAACAATAGGCTAAACAATAATTCTTTAACAGGCACAAATGCCAGTCTTTGTAATATGGGAAAATAGGGGATTTTTTCACAAACTTATCCCCTGGAATAAGCTAATGGATATGGAAGACCACAGGTGACAGGGCTTATACATGTACAAAGTACAGATTTCATTGCATGTGATACATTCATTTCATTTATTTTTTTAAATGAAGTAAAAGAAAAAACCCAAAGATCAAAGGAAAAGTGAGAAATAGGAACACAATTTTCAAAACAAATTAGTATTATATGGATTTCAGATATAAGAAAATACAAACTAAAATTTCATTCATACTTTTGGATGAAACAATTCTCCTATCTTGCCTGTAAAATTACCATATGTAACAAATATTGAAGCCATTTACAAAGGTTTAATCTCAGAAATAATATGGTACAGTCTTATTAAGAGAGTTTTGGATTTATCCATGAAAGTATGAGATTATTTATAATTTGGTCGATAAATACTGCTTTTATTAATCTATCATTGTCAAAAATATGCACATATATGTAAGCTCATTCAATATATCATATTTGAAATGGTACACAAATATGCAAACAACCTTAATATTCAAAAGCTTAAGTAACATATGGTACACCTACTCTATAAAATAAAGTGTAGCATATCTTCTCAAAGCAGCAGCATTGGTTTCAAAAGGAATAAACAAACTTTACATATAATATAGAATAATTACTATATCAAGTGATTGAAGTGAGTTGGCATGTTATGTATGTCACAAATACTTTTGGTACAAATGGAAGAAGGTACTCATGTGTTTGCTTATGTCACAAATAATGGAAAATAAACATGAGCATTTAAAAAATGGTTACATGGAGAAGATGGAAAGAGTGAATCAATAGCCTGATGAACATTTGTCTGAAAGATATAAAATGGCTAATTAGCACATCAAAAACCCAAAACTGCTTAACATCATTAGCTATAAGGAAGGGCAAGCCAAAACTACAATGATGTACAATGAGTAGGATGGTTAAAACAAAAGGTAAGAGTTTGAAATGACATGGGGACTCAGAATATTCATATACGGCTTCTGAAAATGTGAAATCATGCAACCACTTGGAAAATGGTCTGACAGGCCTTTAGAAGTCTAAACATGGGGACCCATTATGGCCTAGTATTTCCATCATAGGTTATATATCCAAGAGAAATGACAACATATGCCTAGGCAAAAATTTATATATAAATTAATATATCATTAGTCACAAAAGGCAGGATGTTAATCAAATGTTCACAAACCGATAGATGGAAAAATAAACTTGTAATAGCCATACAGTAACTATTACCCATCTATAAGATGCAAATGGAGTGCTTGACTATGTTACAACACAGAGATTCCTTAACAAAATACGCTAAATTGAAATGCCAAAAAGAAATAAAAATGCCAGAGATAAAATGCTGCATATTTTTATGACTCTTTTTTTGATAAAAATGTTCAGCATAGATTAATAACTAGAGATAAAAAGGTCTAGTTGTTGACTAGGACTGGCAAGTGAATGGTGTTGAGTTTGCTGATATCAAACAGGCAATGAATAGAATCTATGCTTAGTCTTTCAATGCATCATACTCTATAATTTGACTTGTAAAATAAAATTACTATTTTAAGTAGGCACTGAAAGGTAAGACACAATGAAATTCAATACTTAGTTGAAAACATACCTATAGGAACTGGCTCAAAAAGCTTCTAAGTCTGATAATGCATACTGTAGTACATACTAACATTAAAATTCTTAATCAATTTTCAAACACAGCATTGCTATTACTACCATTCTTAGACACTTGTGTCTATATTTGATATTTAAGCATCTAAAGGTTATGCTGATATATGAACTGAGATTTAGACATAGGATATGTGAGTTAAAAAAATCTAAGATGAGTAAGGATAGGATATAGTCTTGAATTTGAAAAAGCATTAATAAAAACCTAAGAAGTATTTTGTTTCTGTTTTTGTTTTTTAAAAACCTAGCTTTCTATTAGTGGACAAACACCCAGCAGATTCCCACTTCCGGTGAACACATCTTTGTCTAATCTCATCTCCTTCAGAGTGAATAAGATCTATGAATTCTTTCTCACCAGTGGAATATGGCAAAAGTGATTGAAAGTTACTGTCCTGATTACATGGTTATACAGCAAAGGTGGCAGGTCCACTCATCAGATTGAGGTACTCTTTTTGCTGGCTTGATGAAGTGGCAAACCATAATAGAGAAATTCACATAGCAAGGAATTATGGCACTCCTTAGAAAATGAAAGTAGCAAACAGCTAGCACACCCTGGTTTTCACTCATGTAACTGAAAAAATAATCATTCCATCAACAACATGAATGACTTTTCTAGAATCTTCCATTTAGTGGCGACGACTAGAAAATGACTATACAGCTTGACTGATACTTTTATTTAAACCTTATGAGCGCTATATAGAAGACTCAGCCAACCTGTGTACAGATTACTGACCTGCAGATTTATAAGGAAAACATACTGTTTAAAATTGTTTTCAGAGTTCATTCTGCAGGAATAGAAGATAAAGATAGCACTGTATTAAAAAAAAAACTTCCAAATAACAACTGATATTGACCAATGACAGTAAGTACCCTAACATCTGAGCCACAAGATTCCTTTAGTTTTTCCCATCAACGAACTAGTAACTGATTAGTGGTTAGGCATAGATAATACCTGAGCATGGCGACTCGCCCTGTTAGACTTCAGAAAGTTCACAAGTTAGGTCTATATAAAGTATTTGAATATGATGAGAAGATGAATGAAAAATAAGAAAAGAAACAGAATTATAAGAAGTATAAAAATTATATCTAAAGCAAATATTCAGATCTTTTCATTTAAAAATACATGGGGAAGCATGACTTAAGACAGTAAAATCCATCTAGACAAAGCAGAGGGAAATAAAAGACTGAGAAAAAGTAAATATAGACTTAAATACATGTCAACCAACATCAGATAGTATCTATAAATACATGACTATGAGAATACTCCAAACAGACACATTTAAGAAGTGACCGTCCAGACTTTTTTTCTAAGTTTGAAGAAAATAATGAGCCTCCAGATATGAGCTCATCTACCATTAAAAAATCATAAAGAAAATCACATTGATACACAGAGTAAAAATACTGAAATTGTTTCACCCTGAAAAAAAGAGAAAGGCATTTTTCTTTAATTTGTTCACTAATTTAGAGACAGGAAGTTGCTATGTAGTCCATGCCAACCTAGAATTTAAGATCCATCTGCCTTAACTACCTTCCCCCCTCCCTGCCCCGGCCAAACACTCAGATTATAGGTATGTTCAACCACCCAGCTGAAAGTAGATAGAAGGGCCTAGTGGAGTGCTCAAATGATAAAGTGAGTATCCTGTGGTCAAACCCCAGTAGCATCACTACCAACAAACAAACAAAAAAAGTAAGTAAATAAATAAATATAGAATATTCATAGAATATTTTAACCCTATCAACAACTATATCAAATATTATAAACACTAAAAAGCAGAAATGATCAAATAGCTCTTTTATTTTATTTTTATTTTATTTGTTTTTGCTGGTCCTGGGGCTTGGACTCTAGTCCTAGGCACTGTTGCTAAGTTTATTTTACTCAAGGCAAGTGCTATACCACTTGAGCCATAACACCACTTCCAGCCTTTTTGAGTAGTTTATTGGTGATAAGAATGTCATGGAGTTTCCTGCCCAGACTGGCTCTGAACCATGATACTTAAATATTAGCCTCTTAAATAGCTCAGATTACAGGCATGAGCCACTGGCAAATGGCTCAATAATGGAAAGAAAAGGATGAATCATCATTGGATGTTTTCTTTAACATTAATGATAAGCATAATTAGAAAGACTCTGCAAAGATAGAGTAGATTCAAATAACACTATCATCAATATAAACGCACTAACACTCATTAGTGCAGGCTACTTAGCAGCAGAATAAACTTGGTGTTTGAATGCTCATGAACTCCTTTCATTGAGCAACAACCAGTCATAATTGTGTTAAAATTAGTGAAATCACACAGTATATTCTGTGACCACAGTAAAATTCAATGAAAAGATCAGTTACAGAAGATTCTTGGAAAATCACCAAATATTGGTGAAGAAACAACAAACTTCTAAATAATTTATAGGGTAAAGAAAAATAAAACACAAGGAGAAATGAAAGCATGTTAGATATATGGACATGAGAAAACAATGAGTCAAAATATATGAGATAGGATAGATGGGTTGAAAAAAGCATTGTTATAAATACATTAGAGAAAAGAATCAAATGATCAAATAGAAATAGAAGACAAAATTAAGTCAAAGTAATTAAAACAAAGGAAATATTAAAGATAAAATGCAGAAATCCAATAGGAATTAATAAGTCATAATAATAAAAAGATCCATGGAGCTGACATTGAAAAATAAATTGAGAAAGAACAACAAGGAACTTTTAGAAATAAAGGAAATATCTTATGTTCTTATTTTCAGGTGCAGTAGATAGATAGATAAATCTATATATTCTATATATACTAAAACCAAATGCTTAAAATAGGTAATTTTAATTTAATGTAAAAGAATTTTTTATTTAATGTAATAAAGTTTGGTTTTAAATAACATCCTTAGATATTTTAGAAAGTTGAACAATGTCTAAAGATTTTGACTATTAAACAATTATAATTTACATAAAATAATGCTGTTTTCATTCTTCTAATGAAATATGACATATAGATATATTTCTGGATAAAATAATAGGACTTTGAATTTGTTTTATAACAATGGTTGTGGGGAAGTGGTTGGAGGTAACATGAGTTGTTAACTATTTAAGATAAACGATAGGCATAGAGGATCATAAATCATACTCTTCTTACTTTTGTACATATTTGAAATGCTCTGCAAGCCTGGCACCAATGGATCACACCTAAATTTTAGGTATTTGAGAAGGTGAGATTAGGAGGACTGTGGTTTCAGGCTAGACTGGCTATACCCACAAAATGCTTTCTCAAACGATAGCTGGCTATGACTAAACTTATATGCCATTCTGGCTATAAAGAAGGCTGAGATCAAGAGAACTGAGCTGCTTGGCCAACTTGAGTTAAACAAAAAGGCCATAAGATTCCATTTCAACAGAAAAAGTTGAGAGTTGTGGCTTTTGTCTATCATTCCAGCTATAATAGAAAACCATGTGCTTTCTAGCACAAACCTAGGAAAAAAGAGACTCTATCTCAAAAAGAATCAGAGGAGAAAAAAAAAGGACTAGAGTTATAGTTCAGTAGTAGGGGACCTATCTAGCAAGTACCAGGCCTTCAACCCCAGTACCACCAAACCAAAGGAAAAAAAAGAGAGAGAAAATGAAAGGTTTTACAACAAAATATCTCAAAATGTTTTCTTCATTCAAGTTCAATCGAATATATGAAAAAAATAGGCATTTTAGTAGAATTTATCATCAAATAATTAATGGATTTTTCATTTTATCTTGCCTATTATTTTATTCTATGATCACTTTAACAAGTCTGTACCTTAGTTCTTTTCCCAGTCGTCCCAGTAGTTTGGTTTTGTTGTTGCTACTATCATTCATCTACTAACTATTCTTTCTAGGGTCAAGATCTTAGAGAGGTTAGGAAGTAGTCATATAATATATGGCTAAATCTTTGCTCAACCACTTCTTAACTACACAACATTGAGAAAAACACTGGATTTTTCTGAGTTTGAGATTTCTCATCAGGTCCAAAATATGCAACATATTTAGCCCTGTTGAATTTTTGTGAGAATACAGGCCATTACTTGCATAATATAGCTTAAGATATCTAAAAGTAAGTATTAGTTATTTGTAATTATGGCACATTTTATATCTTAGTAATACTAGTTAAATCATCTAAATCTGCAAACCAAGTATATTAAATACAGATCTCTCATTCTGCCTATGAACTTGAATGGTTATCATAGTTTTTTTTTCATTAAGCTTAGCTTAGCTGACAGTAAAAACTCTATGATAAGGACTACATCTCATTTCCAAACATATCCAAATGCTAACTGCCATTAGCAACTTCCCAAGTATAAACTCTGAGGTACATTCAGTTTGTTCACATGTTTGGAACACCTCATTGTTTTCTAATCTTTCTTAAATAATATTATTGTTTCAGGCAGGATCTGTTCTTTTCTTGGCTACCATACACTTCTTGGGATAGGCAGACACAAAGTCGGAGCAATGACAATTGGAACTCCATGACTATTCCATTGAAAGTCAATTGAATTTCAATTTCCTTCAATGGGGAAAGCCAGGAGGAACCAATTATCGTTGCTTTAACATTGTGCAATTTTACCTTAGGCACCACTTAAGATCCAAATGAAAACATTTCAATTCCTGCTTATTACCTTCTTCCTGATAAAACCCTACTTTTTCCCCTACCTCCTGAAAATAGTGCTATGTCAAGGGAAAACGCTATTAAATACATTTTACCATCCTGGTCATATTAACAACTATTAAAAGAAAAAGACTAAATAAAATGATATACAGGGACCAATATTCTACATAATGTAATTTGCTATTTATTTTGCCAACCATTTTTGTGGCATTGCTCTGATTCCACTTGTCACAACAACTTTCTTACTGAAGAACAAAGTCAGTGCAATCACTTTCTGCGGGGCACATCAATTCCCAATCTGGAAGAAATCTCATCTCCATGCTGAGTTAGCTTGCATCTGCCAAAAACCACAGGATTTCTGGGACAGGATTGGCACGATTCACACATTTCCACTGTGCAGCTAGGCTTTGGGAATGAGTGAGAAGGTTGGTCCCCTAGCAGTCATTCAGGGCCACAGACTGTGAAAGCCAGAGACACCTAACAAGCTGTGAAAATTTCAGCCACCTGAGGAGCTGTGAAAGACAAAGATGGTGCTAGCTCAGGATAAGTGAGCAGGCAGGCGTCTCCAGAGAGGCCACAAATATCCTAGGCCCTCATGTCAGCAAAGAAACAGCAGCCTTTGAACTGAGTAACAAAGTCAGCGGGGACCAAAAGACATAAGAAGTGAACATAAATTCAATCATGTTAGAAAAATGACTCTGGTAGGGTAGGATATCAGCCATGCTAAGTCATTATGTTCAGAGTGTAGCAAAAGAAGGCAAGGTACACAATAAGAATAAAAAAGCAATTTCAACACCAAACATTTCCATGGACTAATAATTGAGTCAATTTCCAAGTCAGAGTCTTGGTATTAAAGCTCACCATATGAAACACACACACACACACGCACACTCGCGTGCGCGCGCGCACACACACACACACACACACACGTGCGCGCACACACATCAAATCATCTAAGATTGAAGGAAATGTGCTGTCTCTTTCTCAGTCCCTCCTTGTGTTAAAGAAGTAACCAGGATTTTAATGGGTCATTACTTTTCTTCATGTTTGCAAAATATACCCATTCTGCCCAGGATGCATCTAGTGTACTGACTTTCTCCCTCAAGTCCTCAAATACTCCTGATTCTTTTGTCCCAGTTGGACATGAGATTGTCATGAAGATACAACTTCATCTTTACATCCCTTTTCATGCTAGTGTGATCTTTATCCCCAGCTTTGGAATTTAAAGGGCAATGTCAATTATCCTTTCAAAGCTCTTTTCATATCACTGGAGAAGCTTTGAAAATTTGATTTAAGATCCTGTTGTCAACTTATGTAAGGTCTTAAAAGCTGACTTTATGCCAGGATATTGATGGGAACCAAAAATAAGGACTTGGTACTTTTGTTCTGTGGGTTCACACCACTTGAAAAACCAAGGGCACTGTTGTGACCAATAGCACACAGTAGTTCGCTGAAGGTATCTCTCTATGCTTTCAGTCATTCATAATGGTCACTAATTGTGAAAGTAGTCATAAAGTGGAAATCTTAGAAAAATGCTTTCAGAAATTTAGAAAAGCCTTCAACACAGTTTAGGAAAAAATGAAAAATTTGCCCATGTGATTCTTTCTCTTAAGTTGTGAAGGAGGTTATTAAAATTGAGAATTATAGGATGACTCACTAAAAGGTAGTTTTACATGAAGTCAAGCCATGACTCTTATGGGTGTAAGAGTCATATGAGCATAAATTAAAGATGTTATGTAACTCATTAATGGGGGAACCACCAAAACATTACAAACTTGAGTGAGATTTAAAGAAGCCTGTATATTTAAGCCATAAGAAATATGGGATGAAGTTACGAAGACAGACTAGACTACCCTACTTCCTACATATAATGCATTTGCATTTCTATGCACAAGAATTGTTTTCATTATATATCCATTTTCTAGAAGTTACAGAGTTAAAAAGCAAAGAAGGAGAAAATTCACAAAGGTGACCTAGACAACACTTTAGTTTGGTACCATTGACTCTCAATAATCTTTTCCTTTCAGTTCAATGTAGTTCATGCTTCCTGTCATTCTAAGCAAATCACTAGGGGAAAAAAATGAATCTCTGCCTCCATTTTCACAGGACATTTTTCCTATGTGTCTGTATCTTCTTTTTATAAGGGCACCAATTATTTGGAATTTAGGATCTATTTTTATCCGGTATGGTCTTAACTTGACTATATTTACAAAGACTCTATTTTCAAATATGATGCTAGTCTTGGATTTCAGGTAGATTCAAATTCGAGGAGGGGGATACATTATTCAACTCATTACACATGGTGATAGCAAATGTAGGAGATATGAAGAATAATGTGCTTCTTACCAAAAGATTTCTAAGGAACTCCAAAGACAGGCCATTTTTTTTCAAGGCAACAAGCTTAAATGAGAATTCTCCAATTAAAGAGCAATTCTCTTCTGGATCACTTCCAAAACCCAAACCAAGCTAGCAAATGTGAGACCAGAATGCCAGGCCAACATGCCAGAGCCAGCAGTCCATTCAGTCTCCAGGATTCTGAAGAACCAGCTTTTAAAGTTGGCTTTGCAGCCAATGAGCTGGGTGCCCACCACCTTATCTTCTATCCCTATCCAATGAGTCTTACTTCCTTCTTTTGTCAAACGGGGAAATACAGTAGAATATTTATAATTCCTCCATACCTCCAATGGTCTCTGACTTATTCACTCTCAGAAATGCAAATATCCAATTCAGTTATCAAGATGGGAGGAGATAGATAGTCTTTTTAAGTTATTCAAGGAATCACACACACACAGATTTTTCTAAAGGAAGAGCAGAGTATTTGGATTCTTCTTTGATAATTTTGTTTACTTGCTTGCAGTCCATTAAGATAAGGGCATTTTGTAACCCATCTTTTCCTGTGGCAGGAATGCATTCTCTCTTTCTACCTTTCTTCCATATGGCCCAGTGCTCATGGCCACAGCAGGAAGGCTTCTACATTGTGAAGGGCAGTTTTTAATTTTTTTTAAAAGACATATTAACATTTATTTTTTAATACTTTAGATATTTAGGTTGAGATGTTCAAACCACATCTCTTTCCCTTATATCTCTGATACAGACAATGGAGAGGTCAGATGAACTCCACAAAAAACTAATTATCTTGGAAAGGAACATATCCAGCAGCCATCATAACTAGATTAACAAGAGTAGTGCCAAACACCAGTCACAAAAAGGTTGCTTTCTTCATCAATCTCTGGGCGCAAACCTAAGAATTTTAAATTATCTCTGGTAACAATTAAACTTATAATAATTTGACACTCAAAACCTTATTTTATAGCAACATGGGAAACTCAATCTACATAAAACCAAGTAGTTAGAATTCTGCTTTGGGGAGTGCATAATGGAGATCATTTCTTGTTGAATAATAGGCTCAGGCCTCGGCCTAATTTGCCTGTCCATCAAAATGAATCCTGATTATGCTGTAGTGCTCATCATCACACTTTTCCCACTCTAGAGACAACAACCAGGGACTGAGGAAAGCCAAGCACGTTTGCTTCAGGTTCTCAGATTACAAACATTCATAGGTATTCAATGAAATGATCAATGATGAAATAACCTTTCCCAGATCTACCTTATTCTCTTCAACAAAACCATCCTTAATGTCCAATAAAACTTCCCTCAGTGAAATTTATGGTACTTCACTTCTGAAAAATTATCTCTATGGAAAATGCTCTGTAAGCTCTAAGATATTAAACACTTGTAAATAAGTGTTTGGATCCCAGACTGTCAGAACTAAGTGTGTAGAGAACAGAAATTTAGAAGACCTTCTGCAATTGGTGGGAAATATTCCCTAAATATCACTGATAAATTAAATATTTTAAGAATGTAAATGTCTTTCCTGAGACCAAAATATACATTGCATGCCTAGTATGGATTTATATAACAATGAAAAATAGAAATAGCCCAGTCTATATGCCAGGTGCTGTAACATAGATGGGGGGGGAATAAATTATTTCCATCTACATCCTAATAGAGGAGGACATACCATCATTTAAGCAATCACTGCCTCTGACATTGTACTATAAATGTCAAGATGAGAACACTGATCTATTTAGTTTTTCAAAGCAAGACATTTAACGTAGAATATTCTTAAATTAGTTTTTACCCACATCACATAATATACTGTGATTTCTGAATGTCTATAATGCTTATTAACCTATGACAACTAAAATCTGCTCAGGTATAGTCATATGAACTCTTTCTTGTTTTAGGCTATGACATAGTTAAGGGCATGTAACCTAAATGGAATTGAACTGTCTTGTGCTATTTCTTGAAACATTTAAAGGAATACAAAAATGAAGCTAGCCTTTAACTACTCATTTCCCCTCAATGGTTCCAAGAGCTTTCTTGTCCTTGGCCCTAATGGATGTCTTTCACCCATTCGACCTCCATCAGCTGGCCTCCTCTCTTTTCTGAGCCAGCTTATTTAGTTTTAATAACCTGCTTCCTACATGTCAACTCTCTTTGCCATGAAAACACCCTTGGGCTTGAAGTTCCTTTTCTGCTCTAATTGCTTTCTAGAGAGGATTTGCCTTCGTTGCTTTCGTGGTTTTCCTTTCTTGGGGAACGAAAAGAACAGACTGAAAGAGGAAACCATGAGATCAATTTTTATACTAGAGTATATTCAATGAGAAAAATTCTACCAATGTCAGTACAACGCAATCTCTGACTTAACTGAGACGAATTATTCTGGAAAGCTTTTAAAAATCAGGTGTCTCAAGTATATTTTGTCTTCTTTTAGAAGCTTTACTTCTGGAAGTAGAAATGAAGGAGCATATATAACGATGCTATTTTAAAACAATAAAGACAGGATATGGTTTTAGTTATTAGATTTGTGGAAACACAGACTCTGAGGTCTAAAGGTTCAGGTTCAACTTTAGCTCGTTGCATTGATCCAAAGGACATCACCATGCCATCTTCTCTAAATTGGGGTGATTAGAATCTCCCTGCAGAAGGATGGTGATTTATTAGATAGGTAAACAAGAATTGTGATTTTTTTAACTTCATAATCATAATAGTTTGTGAACTAAGTCATTTAGCATTATTTCATGCCAAACAACTGAGCTAAAGAATTTTACACATGGTGGGGCACCAGTGGCTCACGCTTGTAATCCTAGCTACTCAGGAGGCTAAGATCTGAGAACCTGGGCAGGAAAAGTCCATGAGACTCTTATCTCCAATAAACCACTCAAAAAACCAGAAGTGATAATGTGGCTCAAGTGGTAGAGCACTTTCCTTGAGCTGAAGAGCTGAGGAACAATGCTCAGGCTCAGAGTTCAAGCTCCATGACCAACCAAAAAAATATTTACACATTAATATTTAATTTATGTAATTGCTTACAAGATAGGAATAATGCATGTTAACTACTTAGTGTAATATCTAATTTATAATGAGGTCTCATAAAGAGCAACCAAAATAATAATTATGGCTTTAAATGTTATTGTTCTAATTAGTCAATTTTACAATAAAGCTTATTCTTGTGGGAAGCAATTTTATCATGGGCAGAAATTATAGAGAAAGGATGCAGATGTGTTTTGGAACTACAGCTAATACATGTAGTTTTCATTCAAGGAGAAAGACCAAGATGATACAAGGTATGATTTTAAAAAGAGCAAGAAGGAAGATTTTGAACTAGACTGCAGAAGCACAGGCATCTCTATATGTTACCAAATTACTAATCTACACTGACAAAGATTTAGCAAAGGATCAAGGATTCAAACTTCTCCAGGTGGTACTTAAGGTGAGGTTTTCCAGCTGTCCCAGCAGGATAATTTCTGTGATTTCCCCACCATGACACCCATGATGACGTCAATTTGTGATGCTATTTGTTGGCAGAAACCATCAACCATGTCCTCTAGTTCACTCATGGCCACCTAGGAAGCCCCACAAAAATGATAACAGATGTTTTGATGAGGCAGCTGTTCAGCCATTCAAGGACCTCTTTGCCCTATTCCTGAGTGAAGAGACAAAAACATGTTTGATGATGCTTGAAATTCTTTGATGAGGTGGTTGGGGAAGTGGGGGGGCAATTATGACAGCCTACAAGTCTAAAATTAAAAGAGACTAGAAGAAGAAAATGCACATTTTTAGAATAAAGACTTTTAGGGCAAGTAAGTCTCAGATAAAATGTAATGAATCAACACTTAATCAAGTGTAAAGAGAATTTAATTAGTCATTTCCTATTTTGAGAAAGGAGAACTAGACACATAGGATGCTAAGAGTGCCAGGATATCTAGAATAACGAAAGTGAGAAGCCCTTGTGTGAGCAGGACTGAGTTATTCACCTATTCTGAGGTGTGCTTCCCAGGTCAATAGAGGATCACAGCAGCCCCACATTGAGCTAACAGGGCTTATACTTAAGAAAGTAAGTGCAGCTACCTAGAGGAAGCTGTTTGGCATTCTTTTTTTTCCCGTTTTATTTTGTTTTAAAGTATAATCTCTTTCTCTAAAAAAAATATATTGAGTAGAAACTGTCATTTGATCTCAAACAAGTACCTTTTCTTTGTGGGCCTAAAGTTGAAGAATAATCAAGAATCTGGTACCAACTTACTGTTGCAATCCAGAAAGTTGTAATTTACCGAGTTATAACTCTGTCTTCCCCACACAGAGATCTGAAAAACAAAATACAGACTGGAAGGGAGATGAATCCAGGAGATAATCTGGGCTAATGTGACACAAGAGAAGACCTTAAGTTAGACCAAGAAGACAACTTAGAGTAATAAAATTATGTTTTCAGCATCAGAAAGGAGAGAACAAAGTGTTCTTGAGGAGTTTATTAGATCCTTTTAGGTAAAGCCATACTAATATTGCTCAAGGGGTAAGCTAGTATAACAGTAATTTCTAAGGTATCCCTCAGAAATGGGGTAGACTAGGAAGGAGTGTCAAAAGTTACCACTCAACATATTGCTGAAAACCTTGTCATTTTATTTTTACCATGATAGATGGGGATTATAGTAAATTTCAAACACAGGTCTCAGAACTGAAAATTATGCATCAAAGAGTAGCATGAAAGAAAGAAATAGTGCTGCTGAATGATTTTTTTATTGTGAAAATACCATACAGAGGGGTTACAATTACATGGGCAAGATAATGAGTACATTTCTTATCAAACATTGTTGCGTCCTCCTTTGTTTCCCCTTCCCATCCCTTCCCATCTCCCTCCCCACCCTTCCCACCAAAGTTGTAAAGTTCGTTTTTCTACATAACAATTTGTACATCTCATTGTTGCAATGGGTCCACCTGTATCCCTATTTCAACAATTTGTTTTTTCACTTCCCCTCCACAAATTATACCAACATCAAATACAGTGAAAGCAGGGGTTATACCATGGGGGAGGAACAAACAAAGCAACAAAGAAGTCATCTTATAAATATGTTAGAATCAATCACATGAAAGAAAAAAACATTTGAATACTTATCTTGGGCTCATTTCACCTAATATCAACTTATCTGACCTTTTCTGCTTGTCTCAGACATATACTAGTTATTGCAAATAACAGAAACCATGAATGCTTTGTCAGCAAAGGAGGAAGTGTTTGCAGTTTGAGCAGATGAATGAAAGAGAAGAAAAGGAAAAGGAGAGCAAATCCTTCAAGATTCCACACAATGGTTTATCTCCACTCTCTTTTTAAGGTTTTTCATCTATTGAGTGAACACCAGAGCAGATGCTGGGGTAAGAGAAGTTGAAACAGGCTTTTTAAAAGTAAAAATGAGCTTATGGCTCATGCCTACAATCTAGGTGATGGTAGTGCGCAGCAGTCAGTACACACCTTTGATCCCAGCAACTAGAAGAAGACTACAGTAGGAGGACCAAGGCTCAGGTGAGGATCAAAATAGAACGCAAGACTCAATCCTAAACATAAACAGCAAACATCAGGTCTAGTGGTGTGGTTTAAGTAGAATACCAACCTTAGTGTGAGGCCCTGTGTTCAAACTTGAGTATTGTCAAACAAAATGAAAAAAAAAACACTGGTATTTCTCACTATGATATGAGCATAAAAAATCTACTTTGGTTTAGCTTTTAAAACTGCATCACTTAGCTAGGCACCAGTGGCTCTTGCCTGTAATCCTAGCTACTCAGGAGCCTGAGATCTGAGGATCATGGTTCAAAGTCAGCTGGGTCAGGAAAGTCAGTGAGATTCTTATCTCCAACAATCCACTCATAAAACAGGAAGAGGACTTGTAGAAAACTAAAGCTAGCTCCTTATATATCACCCTGCACCAGAATCAACTCCAAATGGATCAAAGACCTCGAAGTCAAAGCAGACACTCTGAAAACATTA
>NW_012267269.1:10358117-10398890 GCF_000151885.1 Dipodomys ordii
CCCCTCTGTACAGTATGTTCACAAAAAAAATAAAATTAAATTTAAAAAAAAAACAGGAAGTGGCACTGTGGCTCAAGTGGTACAGCACTGGCCTTTAGCTGACGAGCCAAGAGACAGCACCCAGGCCTAGAGTTCAAGCCCAAGACTAAACAACAACAAAAAAAACTTGCGTCACTTTTTTGTAACATAACACTTTGAATTAAAATTTTTACTATAGGGGCTGAGAAGGTGGCTCAGTGGTAGAGTGCTTGCCTTACATGCATGAGGCCCTGGGTTCGATTCCTCAGCACCACATAAGTAGAAAAAGCCAGAAGTGGTGGTGTGGCTCAAGTGGTAGAGTACTAGCCTTGAGCTGAAGAGATGAGGGACAGCACCCAGGCCCAGAGTTCAGGCCCCACGACTGGACCCAAACACCCCCCCCCAAAAAAATTTTACTGTAAAGTCATTGTAAATAGACTGCATGTTGAATTTTCTTTTAATTAAGAGAGCAGGCCAACTAAGTCTGACACCATATTAAGAGGATACTCAAAGGGAATTCCATTTTTGACTTTCCCTAGATATATTAGATGATGCCCCAGTCCATGAATGACTTCCATGACGAGCAAAACAGAGTTCCTAGTAGTCACAGTAAGGCATTGCAGAGCTTGGGAAAAGGAATGGAGGAGGTTTTTGCCTGTGATATGTGTCAGCCCTAAAACCTGAAGACCAACCTCTTCAGCAATGGATGATGAATAAGCCCCCAGGTAAATCAGCCTCCTTGCTAGGTTTATAGGAAGCATCTTTTACATAGTGTGTCTACTAAGAAAGGAAAAATACCTGCCTGTTGAACCTGCTACACAAAGTATGCTGTTGGCAAGTCTGAAAACAAAAAGGAAATTTTTTCCACTGGAGCATGTAATGCTCCTTCCCAAAGAGGAGACTTGGAACTGTGGAACAATTTAAACTGCTTAGGGTGACAGTGCCTGCGTGCTGCTTGTCAACTTAATTTATGGCTGTGTGTAATTGGGTGGTTGCTTTTCTTCTAGAAAGATGAAATAGCCATGCCAAGAGAGATAGGTATCTCAGGGTTTCTAATATAGAGATAAAGATCTTATTTTTAGTGTGAAAAATACATGGAGGTGGTAGGCAGAGATCAAGCTTCTGAAGTTACAGAAAAAAAAAAAAAGAACTGTGAAAACACTTCAGAAAATCCAAGGCCTACTTCCTCAAATGTTTTGAAGAGTTAACTTTTGAATCTCCTCCAAATAGCCAAATGGGATGGTTTGCTTCTTTTAAATTCTCTTAAGTTATGTTGAGATAGTTCTGACAACTAAAAGTCAAGTGTTTTTTTCATGTAAACCCCAGCAATGTGGAAGATTCATTTTTAGTATTCTCTTTAAAATGAGCTTTATTCCAGCTCTGTAATAAACTCTTAAGTCTCCATAACAGTTATAATTAATCAAAACAGTTGGTTATACAATATCAGATTGATTTCAAATTAAGTTCTTACTTCAGATCCATAGGGCAGGAAATGCTTTGGGCTAGATAAAAAATTTACAGGAATGAGGGTCTTAGGCACTTGAGAGAAACAAATGGTAACACCAATCTCCCAGGCTGGGCTCTTCTTAGAAAATAAAGCTTCTGTTAATACTGTTGTAAAAGGAGCAACAGCGGACAGGACACTACTTGGAAACCAAAACCATGACATGTGTTGCTTAAGCCAAAGAGCCTTGGTATGCATAACACAAAGTATGGTGTGTAAAAACATCAGTGGTCCTAAAGGTCATTGCCTAAGACAGTTTTAGATCTCTCCATAAAAGATTGATCTTATGTTTTCGTGGGTTTTTTCCCCCAAATTGGAGAAGTCTTGCTCAAAGATGGAAAAGTAGGTGAGGAGAATTAAGTCTCCGTGAACAGGCTGTGTCTAATATGCTGTCTGCTACGTTGTGTTGAATATCTTGGTGGCACTCCAGCATCTAGGCAAATGAGACTGTTTGCCGCCAGACTAGAATGATGAAATTTTTTCCCAGCATTACCAATTCCAAAGATTTGGGGAAACTCCTTATTTAACAAGTGTTTAAGCAAATGACAATGGTTAAATGACTCCGCTAGTCTAGTCAATTGAAAGCATAACCCAAACTAGAACCTAAGCCACTATTTGACTATGAAAGAAAATGAAGTTTCTTTGAAAGAGTCTTTTGATGATGTCTAGAAGCATAAAGAAAATGAAATCAATTAGAAAATAAGAAACAATTTAGTTTAGGACATATTCTTTTTAAACCCCCATTCTCAAATCTGTAAGTACAGCTTTACATCTTGTTGTTATTTTGCTAATCTGGTTTCCTAAAGTAAGTCATTGAGACAATAAAAAGTGAGCTCTCCACTGCTAACAAGTGAGGTTTATGATGGAGTATTTTTCTCTTCTGACCAAAAGAGGCAATATAAATGAAGCAAATTTAGACAAGTTTGTGGATGAGGACCAGTTAAACATTTTCCATCGTTCAGATGACATTCTGAGACAAACTGCATTGTCTTTTTTAATTTTGTTCTGAAACTACATTCTGTCTTTAAAAGTTCAACAGAAGAAACAAGTCATGATATAGTCCAAGGTTTGCCAAGCATCATTCTCTACCCTAGCCATATTCACTTAAAGTGGAAAATAAACAAACCGTGAAGCATCAGCATTTCTGTTCAAGACAAGAACTTAACAGTGAGGTAGAAATGTCAGTTTCTACTGTCTACAAGTTCAGTAGTGGTATTCTAGTAAGTAGTTTCTGCTTCAAGAAGTTTTGATGGTTAAGCAATTTGATTTGGTAGGATAAGAAGACAGGTACAATAAGGTATTGTGGAGTAAATAACTGTGCCAGTAACTTGAGCAGAGTGATGACATTCTGAAGAGGCCCAGTACTTTGTCTTGAGCTCACAGAGAGCAATCAATCATTGGGATTTCCTATAGCCTCTTAGGTTGGCAAGATTTCTGTGTAAGACTTAGGTCTCCAACTTAATCTAGTTAGGATAACGGCAAGAATGAGACTCTGATTGCTCATGCAGCTTCTATCACAATCTAGAAAAATCTTTGAGTATACTCAGACCTGTACTGAACCATTGTTCTTGTTACAAAGAGATTCGTCTATTATTCCTCTAATCATTTGAGAACCATCTAGACAGTGATAAATTCATTATGCAAGCTTTTGAAAAGATTTTTTTTCTTATCTAAAAAGTGCCAAGTACACACATTTTTCTTCTCAGTGTTTTCCTATCACATGTCTGAGAGTAGCATAGAAAAATATAAAGTACCCAGTAGTATCATAGAGGAAATCTCTAAAGCAACTCTGCAATGACTTTTTTCCCAAAAAAAGAAACTTAAATATGCTCTAAGAGTCAAGATATTCCAAATTCCTATGATTTAGATAAGTTTGACAAAGCCTAAGTAAATTAACTAAAGGGCCTATGGCTTTGATTTGACTGATTTTCTTCTAAAGGCATTCAAGTGCAACATATTGCCATGGACTCATTTTTTCTTAGAGAAATAACTTTGAACTATTTGTGGCCATTCAAGTATACATTTACTTAACTTATATTTTTAGGCCATGAAGGTGATATGATAACTAGCTCTGCCTGCGTGCCTCTGCAGAACAGGTTCAAGGAAGTTCCTTCATACCTTCTAACATGTGAAGATAGAGATAGAAAGTATAGTCTATGAATCATGAATTGGATTCTCACTAAACACTGGTTTTGTTAATTCATTGATCTTAGATATTCCTAAAATATGCAAATAAACTTGTGTTGTTCACTAGCCATGGCCCAGCTTACAGTATTTTGTATAATTGCTAAGGAATCTCAGGCAAAAAAAAAAGTGTGAATGGAAGAGGAAAGCAAATAAAACTATCCGCATGATTCAGATGAGAAGTGATGGCCGTTAAAATATTGTCCAAGAGTCAACATAGTAGAGCAAATGTGAGGGACATCACTGTAATACAGAATACAGAAGCAAACGGTTGTTTAAATCCAATTAGAGAGGAAGATGGTGAAGGTACACCCGGGGGCTAAGTGAGCTCACCCCTGAGGGTTAACTAAAACTCTCTCCAGAGTTGTAGTGTTCCAGGAAATAGTCCATGTCTAGAGAATCACACAAAGCGAGCTGCAACTGTACACAGGTTTTGGCCAGAGGTGAAAAGTACAGGCAACCTGTTTAAAAAGACAGATTTGAGCAGAGCAAATTTGGCCAGAGGCAGTGGCCACCACTGCCACAGCACCAGCCAGAGGGAGCCAGGACACAGGCACCAGAACAAGAGTACACATGGCTTTTCACTCACTTCCAGTGTAAACTTGGTGACTAGGAGTGGAAATCCACATCCTGTTGGCCACAAATAGACGCAGATTATGAATGATCCAAAACACCAAGTGAACATGAGGCTATAACAATTCTAAATATCTATGCACTAAATGCAGGAGCACTCAATTTCATCAAACAAACAATATTTACCCTGAAAGCACATATAGATCCAAGCACATTGATTGTTGGTGACTTTAACTGTCATCTCTGGATAGATCATCCCAGCAAAAACTCAATGAACATCAGAACTAAACAACTGCATAGACAAACTAGACTGAACAGACATCTACAGAACATTTCAACCAACAGCATCAGAATATATGTTCTTCTTGGCAGCATATGGAACATTCTCCAAAATAGACCTGATTTTAGATCACAAAGAAAATCTGTGCAAATTCAGAAATATTGAAAATTATCCTTGCATCCTTTCAGACCACAATGGAATAAAATTAGAGTTAAACACCAAAAGCCACCATAGAAAATTCTGTAACTTAATGGACACTGAACAACACATTGTTAAATAACCAGTGGGTCATTGAAGATATCAGAAAGGAAATTCAAACATTTACAATATTTAACAAAAATGAACACACAGAATATCATCTCCTCTGGGATACAACAAAGATAGTACTCAGAAGAAAATGTATAGCTCAGAGTTCCTACATGAACAAATTGGAGAAATCTCAAACCAACAATTTAATGATGTACCAAAAGCTCCTTGAAAAAGAGCAACAAGCCAAACCCCAATCCAGCAGACAGAAACAAATAATTACAATAAAATCAATATTAAATGAATTAGAGTCCCAAAAATAGTAAGGATCAACAAAAAAAAGAATTTGTTCTTTGAAAGAAATTAACAAAACTGACAGACTCTTAGCAAATATGACAAAAAAGGAGAAGAGAATACATTAAATAAATGGAATCAAAGATGAGAATAAGAACCTTATGATAGAAATAAACAAGTTTCAGAAAATTATAAGGAAATACTTTGCAAAGCATTATACTAACAAACTCAAGAACCTGGAAGAAATGGAAGAATTTTTAGCAAATATTGACATACATAAACTAAACCAAGAAGACCTAAACCAATTAGACCCATATCAATATTGAAATAGAAATGGAAATAAAAAACCTCCCACCCAAGAAAAGCCCAGGCCCAGATTGACAGCCAAATTCTATAAGGCCTTCAAAGAAGAACTCACTCTAATGATTCTCAAACTCTTCCATGAACCTCATCCTAAAACCAGATAGGGACACATCAAAGAAAGAGAACCATAGACCCATTTCTTTAATGAACATTGATGCAAAACTTCTCAATAAAATTCTGGCCAATGGATTTCAACAACTAATCAAAAAAATTACATACTATGATGAAATGGGATTCATTCCAGGGATGCAATGCTGGTTCAATATACACAAGTCAATTAATGTAATTCAACATGTCAATAGGAGCAAGGACAAGAACATAATCATCTTAATAGATGCAGAAAAAGCATTTGACAAGATCTAATACCCTTTTACGATGACAGCTCTGGAGAAACTAGGAATCTATGGAACAAATTTCAATATAAAAATAATATAATAAACCTACAGACAGCATTATACTGAGTGGTGAAAAGTTGAAACCATTCCCTCTAAAATCAGGAATGAGACAAGGATGACCACTCTCTCCACCCCACTTCAATACGGTATTGGAATTCCTAGCCAGAGAAGTAAGGCAAAAGACAAACATAAAGGAGATCCAAGGGGAAAGAAGTAAAACTTTTTCTCTTTGCAGATGACATCATCCTGTATTAAGAGAACCCCAAAGACTCCTCTTCCAAGTTACTTGAGCTGATCCCAAATTTTGGCCAAGTAGCAGGGAATAAAATTAACCCATGAAAGTCAGTAGCTTTTCTGTATGTCAACAACAAGAAGAGTGAGGCTGAAATGAGGAAAGAAACTCCTTTTGTAATAGCCTCAAAAGAAAAAAACCTAGGAATTAACCAAACATTTGAAAGACCTCTATAATGAAAACTTTGAAACCTTAAAAGAAAATTAAAGCAGACTTAAGGAAGTGGAAAAATCTCCCCTGTTCCTTGATTGGGAGAATTAACATGCTAGATACTATTTATAAATTCAATGTAATACCCATCAAAATATCAACAACATTCTTTAATGATATAGAAGAAGCAATCCAAACAATAAAAGTCCCCAAATAGATCCTTAGCAGGAAGAACAGTGCTGAAGGAATATCATTACCAAACTTCAAACTGTATTATAAAGTCATAGTTATATAGCGGATTGCTCAAGCTCTGTAGCAAGTTAATTTTAGCTCTTAATGGCTAGGAGTAATCTCCTATCATCTGAATTACTGCAGAAACTAAGTTCAGAGTTTATGATGAGTTGATTGTTTAGTTTCCAAAGTTTCCTGCCTACTGTATATGGTTTGCTCTCTGAAGTTTTAAAGATAAGGTCCATGGTTTGCAAGATTTCTGCAGAATCCTTCCTCCTGAAGGGTAGTTTAATGCTAAGAAGAGCCTGAAATTGTTAAGCTAGCAAGCAGAGTTCTGGTTTCCTCAATTCTCCACCTGAAATGAAAAACTTGTCACTCTCTTTTCTTTCTCTATCCTTGAAAAATTCAGGTGACAACTTTTGGCTGGAACATTTGTTGCCCATAGATGTGTAAACTTCAAGGCTTCAATAGCGGGTGGAACCTGAACCAAAGGCCACAAAACTCAATGGGGCCAGACATGTCTCTCTATATGAAAAAAAAGGAAATTTCTAAAATGAGTATATCCCTTTTGCTAACAATATATCCTTGACCAGCAATGCCATGGATACTTAACAGCACCAAGTACAAGGAGAACAGAGAAGAACATCAAAACCAAAAACAAACGAGCAAACAAACAAAACCTAACTGATTCCATATTCCATAAGTGACAGATTCCATGGAAAGAAATGTCTCCAACTCTATCTTCTTTAACTTTTTCTTTGTCAGGCCACATAGCAGAAGAGAAAAATAATACTCTACTCAGAAAATGAAGTAAGATATACATAATAACAGATCAGAAATTATGTAATAAATAGACAAATGAAAATGAGGAATATCAAACACTATGATCTCAGTAAAACATCAAACTTCTAAGATGAGATTTGAGGAATTAATCTATAAGTACCAAAAAAAAGGTAAATGGACTTAACTTTTAGTAAAAGAAGCATATTATATTAATGGAATAAAACCAAGAGCCAGCCATTTTCTGTCTGCAAGAAATTCATTTCACTGGCAAATACACAGAATGAAAACAAAACCACGGAAAACGATATCCCCCCCCAAAAAAAAATTGTATTCAAAAAGCAAGCAGGAGTTAGTTAAGAGTAGTCCAAAAGAATCTTAGTCAGAAGGAATAAACACTACACATTAAAAAATAGAAGAAATAATTATCAAGATATGCTAATTACACACACACACACACACACATATATATATATAATATTGATGTACCCAATTTCAATAAATATAATCAACTAGTCATAAAGGGACATCTTCACAGATCCAATAGTGACTAAAATCAGGATCTCCACTACCCCTACTCTATCAGCTAGATCAGCCAGAACACAACAAAAAGATTTCAGAAAAAAAAAAGGATTTCAGAGTTAAACTTCACTATAGACTGAGACATCTATAGAATATTCTATCCAACAACTACATAATATACATTCTCCTTAGCAGTCCACAGAAATTTCTTCAAAATGGATAATATTTTACATCATAAAACTTGTCTTATCAAATACAAAACAAATAATATATTATATCTAATGTTAATGGAATAGATTGAAATGAAGAGCAAGAGATGGTACAGAAAAACCTAATGAGGTTGAACAATATAGTTTAGACTGATCAGTATGACACTGGAGAAATTTAAAAGTTCCTAAAATCAAATGAAAATGAACACACAAATTATGAAAATCTTTGGGACATAAAGCAATTTTAAGAAAGAAGTTTTATAAGAATGAGTGCATACATTAATAAATCAGAGAGATCCAAATAAATGGTTTAATGATTAACCTCAAGATCTTAGAAAACTAAGAACAAGCGAAGCCAAAAATTAGTAAATGGAAGAAATAATAAAGATTAGGTGAAACTCAATGAAATAGCACACTAGTGGTTCAAGCAATACAGTAAAAAGAATCAATAAAAACCAATGTTGAATCTTTGAAATACAAACAGCACTGACAAACCCTTAACCAAGCAAAACCAAAAGAAAGAGATTTATATTAATAAAATTAGAGATGAAAAGAGAATTTTATAAGAAAAGCCACTAAAATCCAGAAAATGATTAGGTACTATTTTGGAAACTTAATATTACAATAAAATGCTGAATAAATGGATACCATTTTAAAAACATATAACTTATTACAATTAAAGATGGAGGAACCTGCCTGAAAATAATGTTTTAATTTTTATATAAAATATAAACATCATGCTAAATGGGAGAAATTAAAACTTCTTCATCGAAGACAAGAATAAGACAAGAGTGTCTACATTCTCAACTCTTACTTGGCATAGTGCTTGAATTCTTAGCCAGAGCAATAAGTCATGGTAAAGAAATAATGGGATATAAGAGTAAGTCAAATATCTGTATTTGCACACTATGTGGTCATGTACTTAAAAGACCAAAAGACTCTACCTGAAAACTCTTAGTAATCATTAAAATAAGCAAAGTAGCTGGATAAAATATCAATATGCAAACATCAGTTGCTTTTCTGTATACCACTAACAAACATGAATGATATCAGAAAAATGATCTTATAATAGACCCCAAAATATAATATCTAGGAATAAACCTAACCAAACAAGTAAAAGACAAGAAACAACAGAATTTGTTCAGAAACAAAATTTGCCCTTTTATGTACCCGATAAGATTAGAACTGTAGTAGTCTAATCTCAAATTAAAAGGGAGGACCACATTCTAACATAAAAATCTAAGTCAATGAATTTGTTTCAAAATAAAATTATTTCCAAGGTGTGAATCTATGTAATTCAATATGCATCACAGTTGACATAACACGTAATGCACGGCAGCATTTCATATATTTTTCCAGTGAAGAATGCTCATAGTATATTTCTGTCCAGGCTAGCTACATTTCTTCTTCTGCCAGCACAGTGGCTAATGGTTACCATATTGGACAATGCAATTGTAAATGTTGGCCATAGTCTCTATTACTCCTTCTACCAAGAATTTAGTTCAAAAACAATACTCTGTGATGATAAATAAGGTATTTCATGTATACCTTAAAGATTTAGCATGATGGAGCTAGAGGCATGGCTCATGTGGCATGTGCTTACCTAACATGCTTGGTGGCCTGAGTATGCTCCCCAATAACATAAGTAAAATTGAAAAAGAGCACAAGAAAGAGAATGGAAAATAGAAAAGTAAGTAGAATTTAATAGAATGCATGAGGTATGGAGTCAAAACTATGGATAAACAGTATGCATAGATGAGCCAGAGTACAAAGAAAGAATCAGTACTAAAATCAGAAGTTCTAAGCATAACAGAGACACAAAGGAAACTTGGATCATGATAATAGCAATGTACTGAAAATGTGATTTTCCCAGTGAAACTATTCTATAATCTAAGATGTTACTTCAGTCTCCATGAATACTTACAGTGTAGCTTATGAATAGGTTCCAATCATCCTTCATTATCATATTTCCCTTTCAATAATCTTCCATTATCTTATGTGACTATTGTGCAAAAAATAAAGCAACTTTATTTATACAACTTTTTCAATGCTATTGTTTAAAATTTATGAAGTATTCATTCTCTTGCCCTGAAAGAAAAAAAATTCCAAGTACCAACTTTACTTCCTTGACCCCTCCAATATGAGACAATGTTTCTGTGGTTCTTACAGGCTTCTCTCCCATCTGTAATTAAATTCTCAGTGTCAGTAATGAGAATTCTTTCTCATGCTGTGTTCTCTACTTCAAACCACATTTTATCTCTGATTCCACCCACAGCTTTGTTTTGATTTTTGGGTTTTGTTTTTTTTTTAATCTCTAGATGGAGAGACATACAAGGATGGAGGACACAAAATTAGATACCCAACTAATCATGATTATCAATCACGATAGCAATTGAATAGTGTAAAGTTTGCATCTGTGTCTTCTCTCTTTAAATCTTTATCTCCCTTACATCTTTTTTAATATATATATTTTACTTTAAAGGTACTGTACAGAGGGGTTACAGTTACATGAGTAAGGTAATGAGTACATTTCCTACCGAGCATTTTTATCTCCTCCTTTGTTTTTTCCCACCCCTCCACCTCACCCCCCCACCTGAAATTGTAACGTTCATTTTCAACATAGTGTTTTATATATCTCATTGTTACAGTAGGTCAACCTGAATCCCTATTTAAGCATTTTGTTTTTTCCCTTCCCCAATCCAAATTAGAAAAATGTATATACAAGATGCAGGGCGTTGGAATCAAATACAGTGAAAACAGGGGTTATACCATGGGGAAGGAACATACTAAAGAAACAAAAAAAAAATCACTGGGTGCCTGTGGCTCATGCCTGTAATCCTAGCTACTCAGGAAGCTGAGATCTGAGGATCGCAGTTTAAAGCCAGCCAGGGCAGCAAAGTCCATGTGACTCTTATCTCCAATAAGCCACTAGAAAACCAGAACTGTTGCTCTGGCTCAAGTGGTAGAGTGCTCCCCTTGAGCTGAAGAGCTGAGGGACAGCGCCCAGGCCCAGAGTTCAAGCCCCAAGACCAACAAAAAAAAGAAAAGAAAAAAAAAAGAAAGAAAAAAAATCACATAGTACATTTTAAATGCGTTAAAAATAGCAAGGAAGAAAAAAAAAACAGATATTTCTTTGTTGCTTTGTATGTCCCTCCCCCACAATATAACTCCTGTTTTCACTGTATTTGATGTTGGTATAATTTGTGGAGGGGAAGGGAAAAAAACAAATTGTTTAAATAGGGATGCAGGTGGACCCATTGCAACAATGAGATGTACAAGTCGTTCTGTCGAAAATGAACTTTACAACTTTGGTGCAGGAGGGGGAGGTGAGGGAGGGGGAGATGGGAAGGGATGGGAAGGGGAAACAAAGGAGGAGGCTACAATGCTTGATAAGAAATGTACTTATTATCTTGCCCATGTAATTGTAACCCCTCTGTACCCTAGTTTCACAAAAATAAAAATAAAGAAAGATAAAAACCACTTGTGTCCCTATCTTCGGGTTCATGTCACTTAACATCATCTTATATGGTCATATGTACATAGCTTTTGACCTTTTCTGCTTGTCCTAGACATATACTAGTTATTGCAAATAAGGGAAACCATGGGACCCATGTTTCTTTGGGCCTGGCTTACTTCACTTCATATTATTTTTTCCAAGCCTTTCCATTTCCTAACAAATTGGGCAATGTCATTCTTTCTGATGGAGGCATAGAATTCCATTGTGTATATATACCATATTTTCTTGATCCATTTGTCTACTGAGGGGCATCTGGATTGGTTCTATATCTTAGCTATGGTAAATAATGCTGCAATAAACATTGTTGTGCTGGTAGCTTTAGTATGGTCTTGTTTGTAATCATTTGGGTAAATGCCCAAAAGTGGGATTGCTGGGTCATAGGGGAGCTCTATGTGGAGTCTTTTGAGGAAACCCCCTTATCTCTTTATCTTTTCTTTTTCTCTTTATCTTCATAGACTTCCATCCACCTACCTCCCTTTTTAAGGGTTTCCTTGTTAGCTAAAGGAAAAATACATTTGGTTTCATTTGTATCCCTAGGCAGCCCTTTGACTTTCTGTTCACCATACCTTAATGAGTAGGATTAACCCTAAAAAACTAAAATATGTCCCCACAATAAAAAATATCTTCACTAATGCATGATCTGGAATGTTGAAAATCTCTTGACCAAAGGTTAGATGACTATTACTATGCTTTACCTTAGTTTCTTACCCTACTGTTGACTAACTTTCACTAATTGACTCTAGTTCCACAGATGATACCTAAGTGCCTTTATTCATTGCTAAGTCAACTTTCATACCTCTATTCTATTTTGTATTGACTTTTCAAGATTAACTCTCAAGGGGTAATTGATTTTTTTTTTTGTATCCTGGTGTATGAGGAAATCTGTAGTATATCCATATACACTGACAGCATACAACAACATATACTGACAATCCCAACTTTAGCTTTAGAATATTTTAAGCAAATTACATGACACTATGCTTGTTTTCCAATATTTTGCTGTTTCTGTTCTGCATATTAAGAACCTAGTATACAGAAACTAAAATTTTTAAATGTCCTAATAATCAAATCATGAATATTTAAACTCATATTGAGAAGATTTTTCTCATTATGCTCCTTCCTCCTCAGTGTTCTCTAAAACATGCCATATTTTGAATTCTGGTACACTGTTCACAATGACTTAACTGTCCAATTTATTTCTACTGGAGTTATCACTTAGAAAACAAATGAATAGATATTGCTGCTTGTGTAAAAAGGTTTTTTAAGTAATAAAATTTCAAATTATAAAAGTTACAAAACAGAGTCTGCAAATTAAATCACAAATATTATGTAAATATAATGCATATGAACATATTATATATATCGCAGAAGTAATGTGTGTGTGTGTGTGTGTGTGTGTGTGCGCGCGCGTGCGTATATGTTTTAGGGGAAATGTTTCTAAGCAGATTTAAATAGTTGAGTTCTGTCTCTGCAGTCACTAATTGTCACATCTCCTTAAGGTAAACACCATTTTGTAAATGTACTCTGGGTGAAGGTATCATCTCTGACCAGCCAAATATGACTGGTGTGAAGCTAACTAGGTCATACTGCAACTTCAAGAAATCCAATTGTACCCATCAGAGGATAGAGAGTATATATAGGCTTGTAAATCTGCATGCAGAAGTCAAAATAATTTAGCTGATTATTCAAATAAAATATATTCCTGTTCTGTGAAACCTGGTAATTTAGGCATGAATAACATTTTAGTATTGAATTTTTGAAATAACTGAATGTCATAGCCTCCATTTAAATTTTATACTCAGATACTTTAAAAGAAACTTTAGTAATTATGAGACTTACTGTCTTTGAAGTACAGATTGAAGTTTAAAAATAGTGTTTGTTGAGCCAGGTGTCAGTGGCTCACGCCTGTAATGTGAGCTTCTCAGGAGGCTGAGATCTCAGGATCCTGGTTTAAAGTCTGCCTGGGCATGAAAGTCTGTGAGACTTTTATCTCCATAAACCATGAGAAACTTGGAGGTTGCACTGTGGCTCAAATGGTAAAGCATTTGTTTTAAGCTGAAGAGCTAAGGGACAGCATCCAGGCACCCCGACTCTCAAGCCCCATGACTGACAAAAAAAAAATATATATATATATATACATATATATATCGTTTGGCAAAATAAATGTGATACTTATCTTTATCATCAACATCATCAAATACAATTTATATTTAATGCTGAGTAGAAATCAGAAAACACGAGTGGCTAACATTTATTGAGATATTATAAATATGTGCTGGTGTTAAGATAAAATATTTATACAGATAACTCATGCATATAACCAACCACAATAGAAATGTAATTATATGCTCCCTTTGTTTATCAGAAAAGATGATGGGATGAATGGACCCAGGATGAGTTCTAATGTGTGCATGGTGAGATAGTGCCTAAAATTCTTTCTGAAATTTACATGTGATTATTTTTCCTTATAATAGATATGAAAGAGCATTACATTACCTTAACATTCTTTCATTGGCATGGCTGGAAGTGCTGTTTGTTGAGTATTTTGTTCATATCTGCTGACCACTAGCTTTTGTTATTGTTTTGTAGCTCAGATATGCTTTACATTGGTCTCTATTCACTACTTGTTTTTGCTCTTGTGAGTCTTCCAAGTGTTGTTAATTGAATATTTTCTGAACACAGCAAACAAATTAGCTTGAATGTATGTCTCATAGCTTAGGAGGTTCTTGTCATTTTACCCCCTTCCCATACATAATAAATAAATTAGAGTATTGCAGTCTTTAAATTAGCAAAAGGTTAAATAAAATTTTATGATCTCCCTTGCTGATTTCCTGGCTAGTGCCACAGTTTTGAGTAATACATCATTAGAGAAATCACCCTCTAATGCATGATTGTAATATTATGATGGGAGAGTTGTTACTTAGAGGCACCTCCTTAAGTAGTTTGTTAGCCCCAAGAGCTTTGAAAAGGCAAATGTATTTCTTTATTCCAGGATTGCTGAAAAAGATCTTCACAAGGCCCCAGGAACTACTATGGAATTAAATGTCTTTAGGGGACCCCTTTCCACTAATTTAGAAAGCTCGAGGCATTGAATGCAAGCCTCTGGCTGATGAAATTATTTCATGATTACCTTGCAAAATATTTCAATGAGCTTAGTTCAGCTTAAAGAGCCAAGAACAACATATGAGTGAAAAGAACAATTTTGAAGGTTAATTTCATCATAAACATCAAAACAGAGTTCTGATCTGGCCAGATCTGTCTCAACTCCTTTCTAACTACTAGTGTTAACATAAGAGGTATAACTGTAAGCAGTTGTGTTCCTGCCTTTATTGAGAAACTCAAGCCCCATGAATTAACTAAAAGCAAGATAAAAGCTAAGCACCACCAATGACTTGGCAATTCTGGTCATGGATATAAGCTGCCTTCTCCAGTACTCGTATTACAAACATCTTTCTCTTCAGGAAGGACAGGATTTACTGGCAAAGTCAACCTCCCCCTCAGACAATCATTGCTGTCTTTGACAACATTTGGGGGCAAAAGGTAAAATGTTCCAAAGGAAGACAGGACAGACCACCTTCCCAAGCAAGAGTGACAGACATGTTCCCAGCCTCCTCAAGGGCTTACCTCTTTTCCCTATTTCAATTCTTTTTCTATAAGATCTAAAGCTCAGGCTTGTACTTCAAAGATAGCTGAAGCTACACTGGAGTGTTGCCTTCCCATAACATGCTTATGCAATGTAATACATACCTTCTCTATCCTTCACCATGTCTCTACTTGGCAGATGATGGGGAAAGTAACTGGGCCTAATGTAACCTGGGGTCTAAAATACCAGTTTTATTTGAAGATATTCACTTTCAAATTGCTCTAGTCAATTTTTATAATATACAAGATAAAAGTGTGAGAAATTAACATCTAATCTCAGTGAATATTACAATGCTATCTAACACAGCAAGGCAAATTACCACCTTTATACTTTGTAATAAGAACATTCTTTGATAACATTTTTCCATCTTTGCCATGTAAACAAAGAAAGAAAAATATTTCACCCATTTTTTTCGAGGCTATTTTCACCCGAATATGAATATTAGCGCCAAGGAAAATAGAATTTGGAGCTGAGGTGGCATTTATTGTTGTTGTTTTGTTTTGTTACTTTTTTTCTTTTTTTTCTGTTTAAGAACATATCTGCCTATAGAACAGTTAATTAGGAAGTTTATCAAATTATTATTAAATTCAAACTTTTTCAGACAAAGGAGGTGGAATTAAATATTTAGAATGCTTTTGCACTAAAAAAGAATGTATAAAATAGCCCATATAAGCAAATAATACTTTCTTTTTTGCTTGATCTATTTTGAGAGACATGGAAACTGTTGTCTTAAACTTCACAGTGGTGAGATTTGGCAGAGAATATATATTGTTCAGATGTTAAAAAGGGCCAAGTTTCTGGAAGAAGTCATTTGAGTGGAAAAGGAATTCAATGTTTACATAGGTATACACAATAAACCTTCTGAGGGCTTGGGCAAAGATATTGCTATTATAGAATTGCTTACTGCACTCTACCCCAATCTAGGAATGTTAAATATTTAAACACCTTTTAAAAAATATGTCATCATCATATAGGAAGCTGGGGGAAGGGAAGGAGAGGGAAGGAAGGAAAGAAGGAAAGAAGGAAAGTCTAAAGATCTAAAGGAAGGTCTAAAGACAATGTCTTTTTCCCTACCTCACACATTAGCAATCACATCAGTGCAATGAAATCCACATACAAATCCAGAAAGACAGGGTTTGGAGATTCCTGAAGTGCAGTATAATGGGAAAGTTATCTGTGCTCTACTCCCAGATACTTGCCCTGTACATCTCTTCATCTGTGCTTTTAAAACCTATAAACACTAAAAAGAAGAATAGGAATCAAAGAAGCTTATGTTTAAAGGTTCAGTCACTTCAGAGGTGGATCCTATGAAATATGAATTCTGGATGATCAATTGTATCACTTGTATCAATTGTATCAATTGTAATCAACTTTTTCCCAGTACAACTGTAAAATCCAGTCAATTAAATTCTCTTCTCTTCCTTTTAATAATTTTGTTATTATCTTTAAGTAGACGTACAAAGGGTTTGACATTTAAGAAAGCAGTTTATGAACACAATATATCTTGATCAATATCACCTCTTCCAACATTCTTACCTACCTCTCTCCTACCCATCCCTTCCCACACTCTTCTTTTGTAGGATACATATTAGATTCTAGTTTACAGTCTTCTCCTCTCCTCTTCAGTCATCTGTTCCTTTCCCCTTGACCCCAAACCAACACTTCCTGGTGATTTATTTTGTTGAATTTTGATTTTTGGCTTTCAAAGGTATTATAATATTTGACATCGCCCTTGAATAAACTGTATTTCAGTTAATATATTTATATACACTTGCATACCACCCAACATATTTACTTATGAGTTTGTCAGCTAAATCTAGCTTCCATATCTAAGGGAAATCATAGATCCTTGGTCTCTCTGGGCCTGACTTACTTCACTTAATATAATTTTTCCAGATCTTTCCATTCTTTACAAATAGTATAATGTCATTCTTTCTAATGGATGAGTAAACTTCTATTGTGTATATATACATTTTTTTTTATTTTAACTTATTTTTATTGTAAAGATTATGTACAAAAAGATTATGTACAGTGGGGTTACAGACATGTAGGTCAGATACTAAGTACATTTTTTTTGAACACAGACACTTCTTCCTTCCTTCTTCCCCCAAATTATTTCCTCCCAAAACCTTTCCTCCCAAGTTGTATAGATTCATTTTCAACATACCATAGAGAGGATCATTGCTAAATTAGTTTAGCCTCTCTCCCATTATTTCTTTTTTTTTTTTCTTTGTTGCTATTTTTTTTTTTTTTTTTTATTTTTTTTTATTTTATTTGTGAACATACTGTACAGAGGGGTTACAATTGCATGGGCAGGATAATACGTACATTTCTTACCAAGCATTGCAGCCTCCTCCTTTGTTTACCCTTCCCATCCCTTCCCAGCCTCCCCCCTCCCCCCATCCCTATCCTTCTCCTTCCCCCCTCCCTCCCACCCCCTTCCCCCCCAATATATACATTTTTTGATCCATTCATCCATGGGGGTGGGAAGGAATCTGGGCTGATTCAAAACATGATTGTGCTAGTGCCTTTACTGTATCCTGGTTTGTAATCTTTGGGATAAATGCTTAGGAGTAGAATTGCTTAATTCAAGGTTTGAAAGCATTTATCAAAAATAGGGTGATCTGTTCCTTTTTAACAAGCCTGGGAACATGTGTCATAAACTCTGTTGTTGAAGAAATTTGAAGACATATAATTAAATGTTCTTCCTGATATGTCAAGGCAAAATAGGACTCGGAAGACTAATGATATACCCCAGACCCTAGTTTGCTTTCCAATCATCTTTTCATAAAATCATATTTTTGCCATACGTATTTGACTAACCTTCAGACTTGGTAGTCCTTAAAGACCTGAAATAGGGTCTGAAAGCAACAAAGATAATGGATAATTGTCTGCTGCCTGAAGTGACTTTTATTTGGCTCTAAAGACTCCAGCGAGACTACAAACCATGCCAAAGACAACACCGCTGCACAATCAGTAGGAATGGGAAGCAATTTGATTTCCAGATTAAGATCAGCTAAGATTGGCAGAGAGTACAAAGATTTTCAATGTAATACATACAAACTACCTAACTTTTATGGCTTCCTTTGTTAATATCTTCAACACAACTAAAGTGGTGATGAATGCTAGGCCTTTGAAAGAAATCGTTGTAACAAGACAAAGTCAGAAGGGAGAGAGGAGGGAAGGGAGGGTTCAAAAAGGTAGTCAGCAGGGAAATGGAAAAAAAGAACTGAGAACAGCTACTGAAAGCTGGCAACACACACTGACAAAGATGAAAGAATGCTTTCATTCAATCTTTCCATTGTTTCTCTAATTTCTGCTCAGATATACATATTATTTTCTATTCTTATAACTGTCTTCTGGTTTAGCTTTTGAGATTATGCATTCGAAATCCACTCTGAGAGCAAGTTTTGGAAAGAAAATCTACATTGGTAGTATTTCTTTAATGGAGGAAAAGGCATAGAGAAGGAAAAGAAAATTCAAATTGTCTGAGTAATTGCTCCTGTTAATGAGAGCCTATTGTATGTGATGCATTCTGTAGGTATTTTCTACTTATTATTTTTAATTTTCCAAATCTCCGTACTAAAGTTATTTTGCCAGTACCGGAGCTTGAATAGAGAGCCTTGTTTTCTGCTTAGGCTGGCTCTGAACTGTGATTCTCAAATCACAGCCTCCTGAGTGGCTAGAATTATAGGCATGATCCAATAGTGCCCAGCTACTAAATTTATTCTTAATATTCCAACAAAAATGACCTATGTCTTGTCTCTCACTCTGTTCCATTCTCTCTGAGCAAAATCTAAATCAGTGCCTGACTTATGGAGAGAGTCTTCATCCTCCTCATCCTTCTTTGCTCCTCATTCTCCTATTTTTCTTTCCCATCGTCCTTTCTCTATCTTTCCTTTTTACGAAATGTTCATTGCAATTTCCTAACAGCAGTTAGAAAGTGACCTATCATAACTTCAGTGATTTTTTTTTCAAAGTGCATATTTTCTGGCCACGAATCATTGTCCTCTGGTTGTCTACTTTGTAGTGTGACAGTAGACAAAATTACATTCTGCAAGAGATAAGAGCAGATGATACAGCCCTAGAGAACTGATTTCCTGCTTCAAATATGTTTCCTGATTGAAGATTGCACACCTAGGAGGTGAGACGAGAGAGCTATTTTATAAAAAGTGTCCAGCAGATGTACTGCAGTAATCCCCACTGGATTCATCATGGACTAAATTGCTCCTACCCCAGAGGTATAATCTGATGTAAATGATCTCATCACCCATCAGTACAAGGGCTCACAAATTCAACTTGGCCTCCAGCTAAAACTTGACATTTCAAGGTTCTCAGATCCACAGTAAGTACGCAAGATATTGATGACTTCCAAATGTCTCTTCTTGAAACAGCACCAGCTTTTGAGAAATGCAGGTGTTTTGGTGCTAGAAATAGAAGTGGCCAGCTGCCCTTGAGGTACTTGGGGCACAGTTCCATGTTTCTATCCCTGATTTGGCCTTGAGAAAGGAACATTTTGTGCAAAAGATAATGGAGCTGACACCATTTGCATTCTGCTCAGATAAATACCAAAGAATGTAATTTAAAAGCTTCATTTAGAAAGTATCCCTTCATGCAGTTCCTGGCATTTCTGAGTGTGGAATACATAAGGCATTAGCATACTGTGAAATCAGAAGACTCAGAGAATCACCAGGTTGGCAGGGACCTTGAAAGGCATTGAAGTAGAACCCACCTCATATAAAAGGTTTATTATACCCAGGGTAACTTGACTAGCCTGTCTCAGTGTTCTTTAACCATGTCAAGAGAAAACAAGGCCAAAATAGTTGTAAATTCTTCCTCATGTTGAAAATCTTTCTGATTTCACAATTATGAACAAGATTATATTCAGAATAACTTCATATAGGTTATTTTTGTTTACATTTCCTTCAGTCCAGGTTGGTTGTGTCATGTATTGAAAAAGTGTTGTTTTTCTCTAGCATGATTTCTTTAATATTTTATATTTTCAAGCTCTGACATTGCAATAATTTCAATAAATATATGTTACATATTTTTTCCTTCTTTGGCTCATTGAAGTTTTTTGATTGTAAAGTGAATTTTACAACTTTCTTATCTACCTTTGTTTATAATTTATGGCATGAGTTAATTTTAGCATGTTACACCACAATATTAAGCTCATTCTTAGGTGTAAATGAGAAATAATCAATTCAAATTATCTTCAATAAGGAGGGGAAAATGGGACAGAGTACTTACTGAAATGACATATCATTGGCAGACAAAGGAAAAGCAATAGGAATAGAATAACCCAAGACCCAGAGTTTTTTAATATCTTCTCCGTCTACAAACTTACTTCCCTCTGGCAGAGATTTCTTATCTTCAGTTGGCTGCTGGCAAATCTGGAGTCATAGTATTACAACTACTCAACCAGAAAAAAAAATAGGATTTTGATTTTCTAGCCTTTATCCATCCATCTGTGTATCACCTATCCATCCATCTATCTATCTCTATCAAATGTAAGAAAGTATTTTAATTGGTTTGCTTTGATCACATTGTTTACTCTTTGGGCCAATCCAAAAGTCAGAATTTGATGTTACAAATGGTTCGACTTGAGATATACATCCCATACAAAAATCGAAGGGCAGAGTCTGTTGCCATATTTTGTTTCTCTTCTACCTGTACCCTTATGAAACAAAATAGGTGTTGTCATAGATTTTATGTGACTCACTACATTCTTGGCTGTGGACTTTCAGGAAAATAAGCTTAAGATACATCAAATAGAATTACTTACAAAATATTATTCTACTACTCTCTTATTTTTCAGTAATTATAATTGGGGTGAAGCCCAGATACAAAAATTTGTGCTTGTTATTGAACATTACTCTCCCTTTGTTGATATAATAAGTGGGAAGAGAAAGAATTATGAATAGATGTTTGCAGAATCACACTTTATTTCAAAGGAATAAAAAAAGAGCATTCCACTTTTCCTAATTAACATTGAAATTCCTTTAATAGATAATTTCAAAGGCCAAATTTTTTATGAAACAGAATATACCCTGGAGGACTCAGTTCACTGAGTTCAAATAAAGGTAGAAATGACTGAGTATCCTTCTCTTTCACTGAGTAATTTTAAACAAGGGAAAAAAAGTTTATTCAAGGTTGCTATGAATGGAATGGCATAAGGTAAGGTATACAATTATGATTTGATTGAACATTTGAATAAGGATAGAAAAAACTGTCTTAATTGGCTGAAAATAGTTCAGTGCATTAATAACCAAGGATGTACTGAGATTTCTAAAACTATTGCTCATTTTCTAATTAAGACCCAAACTATTCTTGTGAAGTGTCTCAGAGCCAGCAATAATTATCCCAGTTTTGTGAATCAAGGAACCAGTGTTTGATAGGTGAAGCAGTAAAAGTAGATAATAAAATAGTAACACTTAAACACAGGACAGATCATGAAGATAAAAGCAGGACTTCTACTTATTTAATATATTGCATGTAAAGTTGTGAATTACTAGTTGGAAACAGAACTTCACAACTGAGACTTAAGTGTACTTTTTCTGCTCACAAGGAAAGGGACTTGGGCCCATCAAATCTCCATTACTTTCCTTGTCTATGTACTCAAAAGAACAGAGATTCGTGTATAGGTTTGTGGAGAAGTCAGTTTGAGAATACCTGCCTTGACATGGAGATGGACTGATAGGGAATCCATGGTTTCTCCTGTTCTTATCTACTACAATGACAGTGCTCATCTTTGGTCAAAAAGACCAGGTAGTCATTGTAAGTCTCAGTGTCCTTCCCCAAACTGCTTAAGATTTGATGGATTGAATATTGTAATTTCTAATCAAGACCTGAGTACTCTAAAATAGGTAGTCTCCCTATTGAAATAGGAAGATGTCTATACCAACTTTCTTTTACTTATAGGAACATTTAAAGTAATTTAAACAATGATCTAGATAAATTCATAATCAATCTTCTTGACCATTTCAATTCACAGGAGAAGACACTGAGACCCCAAAAGGGTATATAATACACTGATATGATAATAAATTAAGATTGGAACACTATGATATCTTTTTTAGTTTTTAAAGAAAATCTTATCCTAGGTATAGATAAGACAGCTGGAGTTGAGACCCTTTGTCTCCCTATGTTCTCTCCATGGTCCTTTAGGGAGTTATGTTTTTCTAAATAAAAGCTAAACTGGAAAGAAATCCAAGATAAAGTATCTAGGGCTTCATATTCTACAGCTCAGAAAAGTAGTATAGAAGAGAATTGCACTGAATTGCACTTAGATATCAACAAAAAATGTAACATAAATGCCAAAATACTGTAAGTAATTTGGCTCCTCTGAATGGTTCAGTCCACCTCAGTAGAATTTCACTTATTGTTGAAGGACAAACCTTCGAATAATATTATTCTTCTGTTTTGATTTCTCTCTTTTCTCTATGGCCCTGGTATAAAAAAAAAAGTCAATATCAAGAATCAGGCCATCTTTGGGTATAACAATGCTCCATAGGAAATGGACTCATTACCTTACTCATGTAACTGTAACCCCTCTGTACAGTATCTTTACAATAAAGATATGTGTGTGTGTGTGTGTGTGTGTGTGTGTGTGTGTGTGTGTGTGTGTATGAGAAAAAAAGAATCAGGCCATCCTGTATCCTGAGACTAAAACCTGCTTAAATTCTTAAAAAGAAAGACGATATGCAAAAACAAACTGCAAAAAAAAAATTCCTATGAAGTATAAAGCAGAATCTAAAACGTCATTCCTAAATTTGGGCTTTCCCTAAACATTTTCATACTAATTCAAGAGCCAATTAAAACTTGGCATCTGAATCAGGTGCCTGAGGCTGCCTTTGATATGTCCCCAGCTTTTGAGAACACAGAATTCCAAGAATGAATGGATATCTGAGACTCACAATCTTCTATCATGCCGCTCTACTTCCACTGATGCTTTGATGGTACACAACGTTCTCCACAAAACAGACTTCACAGGTCCTGCACAGTTAAGTTGGAAGGGAAAAACTTTGAATTGTCTAAAAATATGTTAACTAAATGAATGAATCTGCCCTAGAATGACTGATGTTAAGTATTTTTCTATTCACTTAAATAAGAAGAAAGAAAGAATAGGGGGGAAATTGTTTTGTCATTGACCAAAGGAAAAAAGTGACATTTCTTGCCAACCTTAATTTATGATGTGAGATTTATATGTATTACCTGTATAATGAAAGGCAGGCAAACTCTCAAAGGACCACTGGGAAAAGCCCCATCAATATAAAAACTGTCTTATGTAGGACATGCTGCCAATGTAAAAATAAAGAACTGAAACACAGAGAGCTATAATTTCATGGGAATCCTGTAGGCTCTAAAGTGTGCATCACAGAGGTAAAGACTATCATCAAACCTGGTTGCTTTTTATTCTGGCAGCACCTATCATTTTTGTTTTGACAAGGGAAGATCGGTTCACTACATTGATCAGGACAGTTTCCAGAGGCTGATTCATTGCATGCACTTCTTGAATCTGTGGACTCTATGTCAATGATAAGGGAAAAGATGGCATGTTTCTGAGCTAGATTTGCAGGAAACACAACGTGGATAAAACCACAATAGTGTGCTTATACAGAGGTGAGATACTAAATGACAGCTCACACAGACTTGTGTTTGCATCCCAACTCCTGTTAGCTTGATCTTGGAAAAGTTATTTAATATTTATAAGTCTTGCTTTCTCAATGTGTCGAAAGATCATAATACTACTATTCTCAGAATCAAAAGGCTTTGATGAAATAATGTCTAGTCAGTGCCTAGCTAAAATCCAAGATATAAGCAGTTATTTTTATTGATTTAAATTATTCTTATTATAATTAGTTTTATCTAAATCAAGTGCTGTATATCACATGAAAATTGGAGGGAGAATTGCATTCTTGTCTCAATATGAGGTTGTCTTTGGTTTGTCAATGAAGTTTTCAATTCTTCACATGAAATATAACATAGATACAAAATGACATATAAGTAGCTGAAATAGGAGTATGTATAGATAGTAGATGAGATACAGTTCTTTGATTTATACTATTTCCTTGCTCTGTAAGACTTTAACACTTTATTTAACCACATCTAGGACTAGTAAAGGAAACATGGTCCCATCAGACAAGTGATCCACTAACAACTTTCCTATTATTCATTCACTTTCTCCCTACAGAGAATGAGGTGAGAGTCTTACTGATAAACAGTAAATTCCTTTGTTGGAATTTAATGTTGAATTAAAACACTTCAGACTAACTATTGAGCTAACACTTCATCTACCATGATACCAAGATACTTTCTGCTAGTTCAATTCAGCTATTAGTAAGGATAGCTATTTTTCTCTCATTTGTCTTTGCCATACATGGAGTATTAGGGTCCCAGTCAATCTGAACTCTGTCACTACAGTTTACTTATCCACACTTTATTTTATGCTTCTATTTAATTAATGTGGCTGTTAACCTATTTCAATAGTCTGTCTATGTCTATCTTCTTCTAAGGCTCAGTAACAATCTTGTTATCCCATGGCTTTGGGACTGTGGCAAGGTAGTATACCATTGCACGAATGAAGGTTAGAGTAAAGAATAGGAAAGGGGGCAGGATTTCCCAGTCTCCCTCAAGGGCATGTTTTAATGACCTAAAACAATCTCAGTAGGGCCTGTGTCTTAAAGGTTTCACTACCTCTCAATAGCACCACTCTTTAAGTCCAAGCCTTTTACACCTGGACATTTGAGAAACAATCAAAATGCAAATTAGAGCACTCAGCAATATGAAGCCAGGGCCCATGATTTATCCCAGGTACTTAAAATAATGGCTACAGTCAGATATGTGTGTGTGTGTGTGTGTGTGTGTGTGTGTGTGTGTGTGATGCCAGTATATATATTACATAGTATATATTATATATGATACCCTATATACATTATATAGTGGATATTATATAACATAATACATATTATATAATATAACATATATTATTTATCTTCAATCATATATAGTATATATGCTATATATACTATATATTCATATATATTCAATCATATATATAGTATATATATACTATATATATGATTAAATCATGATGGATTGACTTGTGCACTTAAAAAAATAGACAAGAATACAAAATTTCTACCTACATAGCAAGTGTTAACTATAGACCTACTTATAACTTTTATTCAACAGGGATAGACAATATTGAGGAAATAAGTAATTCAATTCCAGGTTTCTTTTTTCTTCTCATTTAACCTCTTTATTTCAACTTTAATCCTATTCCAGGACAATGTCTCAATTAAGTTCTAGTCTTTAATGTACTCAACCATTCATTTGAAAAATATTGAACATATATGTAGCAAAGACTATACTGAGCCCTGGGGATAAATTTATGAACAAAACCAGACATGGTTCATGTTCTAATAGAGACTTACATGTACAATTACAAGCTGAAAGAAATGTTTTAGAAAAATGCACGATGAAAGGATCTATTCTATAATAAAGAGGCTCAAGGATGGCCTCCCGGAGGAAATGATTCTTATGTTGAAAACTGAAGGATAAATTGAGTGACTTAAACTTAGTACATGTTGCAGCAACATTGTGTTTGCCAAAACTCAGCCTTAGATACCTGGAATTGCAATTATAGTTATAATTAACCTAACCATTATATATTTAATTATTTTATAGAGATTGAGATTGGGAGACAACTCATGATAGTGAAGTGTATATGTGAAATAAAAGGAAATAGAATACGTAAGAAACTGAAATTCCATGTGACTGCAGGATTTTGGACAAGGTTAGAAACATGTGCAGAAACTGACATCTGTATAGTCTTACAATCAATGTTAGGGACTTTTTCTCACAATTTCCAAAGAGATGCAGAGATATTAAATGCTTTTACCAAGTGGATATCTTAATCTCTTGTGTGCTTTTATATCACTGTAGTTGCTGGGAGTGAGAAATGTGAGAGTTCAAAAAAGTAGAATATTACAGTGGTTACTATGAAAGCTAAAGAATTATTGATTTCTGTGGTGATGATTGTGCTAGAACTATATGGGTTTGAAAGATAATTAGGACATACATTTAGAAGAAAAGAATGCATTAACCTTGATCATTAAGAATGATAAGTCAGAAGTAAATGGAAATGAATTTGGGAAGAAAACTATAAGATCAGTTTTAGGCACATTGAGTTGTCTTTCTAAATGTATATGTTGAATACACAGTTGGAAAGCCACATCAGAAACTCAGAGTTGATGTCTGGGTTGGAGAGAAACAAGTATTCATGAAAGGAATCGGAGTAATCATTATGAAGCAGTAGATTGTGATGTGACTACTAAACTAGCAGGTTCAAAGTGAGAAAAGAACCTGAACAAATTCAACATGCTAGGACAGGCCAGAGGGGAATGACTATGATGGAAATGTAAAGAAGAATGCTTACAGATAAATATGAAAGAACAGAGGTGTTTGGTTTCTTGGAAACAAACTCAGTATCAAAAAGGTGAAGTAAGTGTCAAATTTTTCCTTCAAAGAACGTGAAGTCTGTCAGTATGGTCTTTTGAGACCAGATAGCCCCAGCTTACCAGATGTCCCGGGAGACAACTTCTCTCCTTGGGTTAATTTGGGCCACAAGGTGAATCACAGCTCTCATCTTATTTTCCCAGTGCTTTTACAAGGGTGAGCATGGAAAGCCAGACCAGTATCATGAGCCATATACAGTCAGGGGACAAAGCAAGACAATTGGTCAGGATTTGGGTGATTCATCTTCTTTCCGTCTGCTTGTATTTAGTCCAGGTCAGTTAGTGGATTCTCTTTCATAAATCAAGAGCAACCTACTCTTATCAGAGAAGGCTTATTTTGTGGTTTATAAGAATTGAATCTGTGCTGAATGTTTTGGTATCCTGGAAGGCTCTGGGTTGGAAATCCCTGAGCAAGTCAGCCTGCTATGTGATGTGGAGGGTGAACCATGAAAGACGCATGAGTGGACCTTATGCACAGCAGTAGTTCCACAGCCACAATATGTCACTTTGGCACACTACAGTTATAAAATATTTACTGACTATGGCTAATTGTAGAATTTACTGAGGGAAATTTCCTTGAGACACAGAGAGGAAAAAAAAGGTAGAGGCTGAAGAGAAGTATGAAGAGAAATATGTAAGCTTTTTTGATTAAAATAGCCTTGTTCAAAGAGATGATAAAGATACATATGTACCTACATAGACCCTAAGACTGAAATTTTATCTAATAATCCAAGGTAAAAAGGAATGAGGTTAAGGTTAGAAGACAATGAAAACTTTTTAAAAATTCAAGAGCGAATGTTTCCCTTAATTGCTTCTCTCAGAAGAGAAAGTAATGTGACTAAAGAAAGTTCATGTATAATAATATAGAAAATAATGATATATACAGTAACAGAAACATTGATGTTTATAGTAATGTTGATGAGCCGATGATGGTGTCTGTACCATGGACCTTATTACATGTTAGTCACTGTTTCAATCATTGTATATTGGAGATAGATTGTAGGGGCAGTGAAAAATGCTGAACCATTTCTTTCTAATGGCTTAACTATTCAGCACACAGAAAGAGGCAAAGTAGCATACTAATTGTGATGGCTTTAGTGGCTTTGACAGGGTGAAGCTGGCAGAGATCTAAGGAACATGGGAAAATTTGAAGTAGTCATTACGAGAAAGGGAGGGAGTTGAAAACAGAAATATAGTAGGATTGTCAGGCAATATTTTAGACCTTCTTGAAACTGGTGATCATGAATCTATAGCGATATCAACCTGTTTTGCGGTGTCACTTTCTCTGATATGGCTCAATTGCTCAGATTTAATTAACTGTCAATCAGCCAACATTTGCAGATGCCTTCAGCATAATAGGGCAGTTTCAGATGCTATGGGAATGCAAACATGAATAGGCCCAGACTTTGGCTTTTACTTAGCCAAGATAATTAAGATTCCATGTCTTGGGATTCTAGCTCTATATTCATTGTAGCTAGTGTTGGACCGATCTACTAACAGATAGCAATTATAAACTCTAGAAAACTACTGAAACATAAACAATTCTTGAAAGCTCCCAAGGAACAAACAAAAGCAGGGAGATAATTCAGGTAATTCATTCTTTTTAAACAGTAACATTCAGAGTGGGGGCCATGCTAATGTGGCTTTTCTCCTGAAATAAACCACATAAGAAGGGGCACTTGAACTCAAATACAAAGCTGTAGTCTTAGTGACTTGAAGGCCCCCAAGTACTGAGTCAGGGCTATCAACAGAGATGATAAACATACTAGAAAAGATTTAGCACAATGGGAGAGTCTAATTCTACATACAAATACCATCAAACACAAGAACGATCCCTTAGATGTACAGGGAAAGAGAAATCAAGTGCCCCAGCACAATTTGGATATGCATGGCAGTTGTTTTCCTTCACAAAGAAGCTATTTAGAATTTGGATGTCATCAAGTTAGAGAGGCTTGGAAAATAGCTTACATTTTCACTGATGGAAGAAAAGGGTCATGTCTAGAGTAAACATGCTATTAAAGGGCTAGAGACTTTGGTTAAACTTAGCAAGACTAAAGTTTAGACAAAAATTTAAGTCTACCCTTTATAGATTATTAAATTTTACTTAATTTTAAAAAAGAGAGAGAATGGGAAGCCAGGCATTGGTTGCTCACACTAATAATCCTAGCTACTCAGGAGGCTGAGATCTGTGGATCGCGTTTTAAAGCCTGGGTAGGAAAGTCTTATTTCCAATTAACCACCAGAAAACTGGAAGTGGTGCCGTGGCTCAAAATGTAGAGTGCTAGCCTTGAGCTGAAGAGCTCAGTGACAGCACCCAGTCTCAGAGTTCAAGCCCCATGACCAACTGAAATAAAAAAAGAGAGAGAGAATGGGAAAGGAGGGCAAGCACTCTTAAAAAAAAGTTTATTTATATAAGGTCATGATAATCAGCTAATGATTTGTGCAAAATCATAAAATAAGACTTTTTGCAATATATAAAAAAGTACAAAATACAAAAAACAGCAAAACATAGGCAAAAGTTAACAGAAAAATCAATCAAGCATGCAAATTTAAAAAAATCAATATTTTGAAATTACAATGCAAGATTAAATGAGCTATTTTAAGAATTGATCATGTAAAGAATAACATATCATAATTGGTAAGTGCAGACTATCAAATAACTGAGGAAAACATTAAGAAGAAAAATAACTCTAATTCTAGTAGTTTGAAGGGTAGTACTTGAAATAGAAAATTCTCTGCACTGGATTAGTCGGGATTGGGAACAGCAGAAAGAAAAAGCTCAGTGAACTTGAAAACATGTAAGTATGAATTATTCAATCGGAAGAGCACGGAGAAAAATAAATTGAAAAACAGATCAAAACCTCAGTAACCTGTTCAACAACTTTAAATTGAAGAACATGGGTAGAATTGTAATCCCAAAAAGAGACCAGGAGGGCTGCCGAGACAGAAGACACATTAAAAAAAAAAAGAGCATAAACTAAAGATAAGCATTCTTAGATGCATCAAGTCAGCATGTAGAAAACCAAAAGTAAAGAGAACATTTGGAAGAAAGTAATTTCTTAAATACTATCACCTTCAGCCTCTCCACTTACCCCCAAGGCTTGAAGAATGTGAACTTTGAGTCTGTTGTTTAAATGTTTCTAGGAGCTATTGGGAAAAATCACTGCTTGGAGCTATTTCAATTGCTACAGTATAGAATTAAACTAGAATAAAATCATATTTCCTATTATCGTTAGAATGAGAATTACTTTTGACATCTCTCAAGAATTCCTATCCTATTGTACTCTACCTAGGAAACACATGCATTGGTTTTAAGACTTGATCACAGCTCTATGTAAGTCACTTCATAAAACATCAGTTTACCTTCTCCCATACCAACAATATGAATGTGTATGTGTTGAGAAAGACATTTCTCCATACTGTATTTGAAATAAACCTTAAGATATTATATTCCTATTTCAGGATATTAGAATTTACTTGATGTCATGTTTTAATAATTGCTCTTGATTACATTGCTAATGATCAATTTTTAGGTTACAACAATATGTTCTCTACTAAGAGCACAGTAAGAGATATTTCATATTTAAATTCTTGATAGGATGATAAATAAAGTTAATATATTCACTGCATGGGAGTCTAGGGGACATATAGAAATATTTGTTTGGGTCAATTATCAATGTCCCTCAGGCATTTTGATGGTCATATCAATGATTATAATTTTTATTTGGACCCTACTGCCAAGAAATATCTGTATTTTATTATGGTCTTAATAATGACTAGAAATTTATTTGTCACCAACAATTAATTAGTAATTGCTTCAAATATTTTAGCAGTCATTAGCCCTAAAAGGAGAAGTTAAAGTATTGTAAATGTTAAAGTCAGCATTAATACTGATCATCATGCTAACTAGCCCTACTAGTAAAATTAGACAATTGATTAACAATTATTAGTTTTGGCTTCCTACTTATTATAATACTCCAGATTTATTTAGCTAAAAATCAGTATGTTGTTTATAATTTATCATTTATTTCACTGATCATCAGAATGAATCCTGGCCTATGCATATATAATAGCATAGCACTATTGTCTAAGTCTTTAATAACCTATTGTTGACCTAGGAATTGAGCAACAAAGGTCTCTTAATAATGCCACTGAATTAATTCAAAAGCTTTAGTTCCCTTCAGCTAATCAGCTTCCACACTACAGAGCCATAATGATCAATAAAATATTAATGTAATTGTGACCCTATTCCAAACAGAGTCTAATCCAAACAGCCTAATCTCAGGGTAGTATGTTCAAGCACTGGAATAGGATGAAACGCTCTGTGTATTTTATTAATAGACAGTAGATACAATCATATACATATGTCACTATCTTATTACTTCATTTAAACTTTCCCACAGAAGTTTTTCCTTTCTCATATGTAATAGTTGTATATACACAGCATACATCTACATCAGTGGAATAAATATTTAATCTTTTTCACAACTTTGGAAGATTTTACCTACTCTGGTAGCCTGGATAAAGTCTGCTTATCTATCATGAATCATTTCACCCAGCACATTACCTAAGTAAGGATCCTGAAGTAACAACTTGAGGCCAGGAAGTACTCCAGTAATACAGGTCATATAAAATTGTTCAAACTCTGGTCTCTCCAACTATGTCAGACTACCTGAGTTTATGTGTGAGCTTCAGCAAATTACTTAGACTTTCTCATGCCTCAGTTTCCTCAATTTAAAATGATAAGACTGTACCTTTCTCAGCAGGTTATACCACAACTGAAAAATACATGTAATCCATTTTAAAATGCATGCAATTTGTAATAGACCCCAAATAAATGTTAGATGGTAATAATCTTATCATAAAATTAGTGCAAATATATTTAAGAAACAATATTAAAGGTACAAAGATGAAAGCATAAAGGAATTACAATGTGGATTTTAAAGAAAAGACTATCGCAATCAGTAATCTCTAATTGAAGGATCTCTTTACATGTGGTAACTTGAGCTATCCTAATATAAGAATGAATAATTGGATTTTCTATATTGATCTTGCATTTTGTTAACTTGGTAAATTCAGACTTTAATTCTGGTACCACTTTGGCAGAATTCTTAGAATATTTACACATCTCCATAGACCAAGTAAAAACAGGCCTTCACCTCTAAAGGCAGGTTGAGAAAGGCCATACTTGGAATAACACTAATTTTAGATCCAGCTGGATAATTTCTCTCATTTGAGCACAGACCAATCCCATTAAGTAATAAGTTTATTTTCCAAGGACTATCATTCTTTGACACAACCTTCTTAAAACTAAAAAAACACTAAGAATAATAATGATAGTATTAAGCAAGAAAATCAGCAACAGTATTATAATCTTCACACATCACAGAATTTTAAAAGTAGAGGATTATATTAAAAACCAACCATAAATTTCCTACATTAGTAAATCTATACAGGTTAAATTCATTTCCTTAGATGTATATTAAATACCATAGCTGAATGGAGTGTACTAGACTCATTTTGATTAGTTTGCTCTACTTTGAGGTATTGATAAATTTTGCCCCTTAATATAAAAGTATGTCCTAGAGATCATACATAGAGACCAGAAACTTAAAGTATCAAGTACTTGCATTATTGGGATAGTGATAAAAGTGAAAATTAAGTTCTTCTACTTTTCAATCTTTAATATTCATCAGCATGAAGAGAGAAAAAATTTTAAGTCACAGACTTACTAAATTAGAATTACTACTAAGAAGAAAAGAGCAATCATAAGAAATGAAAGGTTAAATATATGGAGTGAGAAATAATAAGATGAGATGAACTTTAAAAGAACAAAATAATTTATTAAAAAATATATGGAGAGCCAATGGCTCACTCCTGTGATCCTAGCTATTCAGGCAGGAAGTCTGTGAGATGCTTATCTCCAATTAATCAGGGAAAAAGCTGAAAGTGGTGCTGTGCCTCAAGTAGTAGAACACTAGCCTTAAGCACAAAGAGGCTCAGAGACAGTGCCCAAGCCCAGAATTCAAGTCCCAGGCCCGGGATACATATTCATTATATATATATAATGATTTAAGATAGAAAACCATGCAGTTGTAGAGAGATTATTATAAAGTTGCAAGTAAAAAGGGGCATTAAATATAATAATAAAAACAAAGTAACACCAACAAGCTGGCAGCATATTGGCTAGTATATGAAATAGTAGTTCATAGTATACAAGACTATGAACTATGTGTTATTTTTCCATATTTGTAGGTAATCCTGCCATACTTATGTTACAGACTCTGTAAGGAGGAGAACCAACACAAAAATTAAAATTTTATTGAAACATAAATGGGAAGGACACTTTAGAATACCAAAATTTCAGAATCTTGAAATTCATGAGATTTCTGACAACTTCTCAATCATCAAATATAGAACAGCCATGTTTCTGCAGAGTTAAAATTCCTACGCAGAGACACTTAAGGACATAGACCCTACATCCAGCACCCATTATTTAGTCCATGATGTAGCAAAGTGACAGACTGTAATTTACTATATGTCATGAACTTTTAAGTTAACATGAAAGTAGTCTTACCTGGTTGACATTCAAACTTACACCAAAATATCTGGTATGATAATTAAGATATTAAATATTAAAATATATAATATTAAAATATTTTTGTCCAGATATTCTTTATTTTAATGAGTAAATCAGGTTATTTCTTTTTTTAAATTCTAAGCAAGGAAAAATTTACTTCCAAACACAAGGGTATACCACCAGCCAAAAATCTGACAACTCAGCACACATAGCAAGCAGAGTTCCTTGGTATTTATCTCTAACATGGTAGCAGACCCTGCTTCTCTGCTCTGATTGGTTGAGCTGAGGTTTACAATCTGCTCTGTTTGTGATTGGCTAGTTTGAATAAGATAAAATATATTTATGTGAGGTGATTTTCAAATAAGATTAACAGTTCAGAAGTAATCTCAAATTTGCCCCCACCCTCTGCTATTTCTTGGACTGTCTAGGGCATGTCATAATCCCATCTTAAAAACCAGTTTAAGACAAAATGTTACATTTTACAAATCCCTAATCTCAAAGCAGTTCCCTTTTCCTTAAGAGCCAAACCAAGGGGCCAAAGCAGGAATTTTTAAGCAATACACTTTGATAGAAAAGACAGTTTTTCTCACATATGTATACATGTCTAAAGGAGGTTTTGTAGCATCTCTGTGTTTGATCTTTAAAAGTTGTTCAGAGAAGTTATGTTTACCTTCCAAGGCAGGAAAGCAAGGGCATTACCCACTTTCCTAATTTTCCACCTGAGATGAATGTGTAAGTAGAAAAGTACTAACATAATGTATATATATTCAAGAGCTGTGTGATTTTCATATCTGTCTTATGGTAGGAAAAGTTTTCTGTGCATTTGTACATACATATATACATGTGTATGTCTTTGTAATAAAATTTGTAATAAAATTAGTTGCTATGTTCTCAGTGTTAATAGATAAAGGACCACCATAATTTACACTTCTATCTGAATTTATCCATCTCCAACCTCAACTTTAGAATCCCCTTTCAAGCCACTATTTTGAAAAAAAAAAAATGAAGAACAAGACTTACGTTGTTCATGTGCAGAAGCCTTTAGGCACAAGCAGCCTGAACAAGGCTCCTCACCCAGAACTAGGCTCCATCCTAAGTTGCATGGAGACAAAGCAGCATTCCATAAAGACTGTACCATCATCCCCAGGGAACACAGTACTAAACCAGTCCCTCCACAGTCCAAGGGAAGAGAAAATGCCAAGTAACTGCAAATGAAGCAAAAGGCTATTTTACAAGTTTCCATTTACTTTAAGCTGCTGTGTTTGAGCATTATAAGCATGTTCAAATGGCCACTGTCATTGCTGAACAGTTCTGTTTCCCTCTGAAGTCAGGGACTGCTATGGAACACCACGCTGTAATTGCTCCTTTAGTGAAACTTTGGTCCACACATGTAGTATAAGCTCCCAACTTGTTGATCTTGAAATATGGATACTTGGTCTAACTGGTGTCATCTTGACACCACCCCCACCCCCAGGTAATAAGCTCTTCTGCATTCCTAGAGGCAGGGACTTGCCTAGGGGCAAGGTCGTGCTGCTGAAAGGCCTCCCACATCTAAACTGTCTCTACAGCTAAACTGAAGGATTTTGTGATTTAGTTGTCAATCATAATCCCACTACTGGAAGTTCAGAGGAGCTGAACTAGATTACCACAGATCACCTTGATAGATATAAGGAAAGCTCAGTGACCCTCAAGTTGCTCTTATAGTGCTGTTCAACTGCAAGTTCTCAGGACAGTCTGAGAACTTGTAAGTCTGGGCTTACAAGCAATGCAGAAGGCAGTCTAGATCATGACTGTGTGTGAATGCAGGAGTCTGGGTGTTAGGCTGGAGACCTGGAGGGTATGCTAGAGCCAAATTACTATCCATAGACTACCTAGACTTCTCTCCTTTCTTTTCTAGGACCATCTTTTATGGTCCCACAGACCCAATTCTACCAGAGAGTACTCACATTCAGAAGGGCTTATGCATCAGCTATGTAAGTGAAAGCAGTTGATGGTGACTCCTTGGAGATCTCAGGAATCCAGAGGTTCAGAAGTGATAAAGGAACCACATAGGAAGAAAGGGTTCATCAGCAGGCTGTAGGAACCTCTCCCATTCTGCTCAGGCAGACCCTGCAGCACAAACATATAAGGCTGTACCCTGGCCTGCAAATCTCAGTCTTGTTCTTTATCGCATGTGAGCCACCAGTCACTCACATCAGAACATTCCGGCATCCCAGTGGTCCTTCTGTCTCCAGTCTTATTCCATCCATCCCACAATGATCACATCAGATTATTTCATGGAAATATTTGTGAACAAATCAGCCTATACAAGGAGTTAATGTTAAGTGTACATGTGTAAGATCCAACGATCACAAACAGAATGAATGACACAATACCTTCCAGGAATAATGCATTGTCAAATAAATTGCATGTGAGATGCATTTTTATAATGACAGGATTTCTTGAAGGTTTGGGTATAACTATAGGCAAGAAAATAACTCCCATGTCTATATTTTTATAATGGTCAAGATTAACCTTGCAAAAAATATCCAGCTATTTTTAATATTTTCAGTTGAAAAGCAAAAATACACTTTGTAATGTGAGATGGGAAAGCAGGTTTCTGTAGCAGAGCAAGTAATAATTATAGTTCTACAAATTGACTCTTAGGGTTTCATCAATTAGAAAAAACCAAGCGTCATGATATTTCATCATTATGATTTCACTGTGTGTAAACAAATCAACGTGTTTTATTGTATGGATTGTTTCTATTAGGGGAAAAAATGCACCTATCGTACCTGGAGAAATGCCGCTATATTCTATGGCTTCTCTCTTGGAACAATTTATGTTATTAAAGAATACAAGATGAGTTAGCATTGCTTTCTGTATCTCCTGCTGAGTATCTCTATCCCAGATATAAATCTACTGTAACTTTAGGACTCAGTGGTAATAAACGAGCTATTTAGGAAGAATGTAGCCTATAGTACCAATAATTCTGCATCATAGGCAATTAAATTATGGTTCCAATTGAACAAACAGAACCAACCAAAGTAGCAAGAAAACATAAAATTAAATAAAAACAAAGCCCATTTCTCCTTGTTTAAGAGTGACAACTCATAGTTCCAAGCAAGCAATTTAAATAAAGAAGTGATGTAACTTCAATGATGTAATTCAGTGTAAATTCATTTTTGCGTATTGCTCTGGTTTAGGAACTGCTTTGATACCCACAGACCTTAGCTAGTGTTGCTTTTCATCTTTTAGAAATCATCTTATACGGAGATTGCTGTTATTTATTTGTCCAGTAATGAATTAATAGAATAGGAAGCATCTAAAACTTACTTCAAGGTTGGTCATTAAGATGAGGTCTTCCCACTGCTTCTCCAAAAAGGAAGGTATCCTTGTAGCCAACTATCTACAGTCACAAGCAGGGTCTCCAGGCATTTGTGCTAACATATCTACTTACCTTAAGTCATTTGAAAGATGGGGAAAGGGAAAGACAGATCTAGGTATTCTAGGAAAATATGAGTCCCTGATGACAAGTTGAAATGTCAGAGGCAGAATCTTGTTCATAAGAGAGAAAGAAAAGACGCATGGTAAAAATGGTTATATTACTAGACAACAAGGAGAGTTCATTCCACATGTTGGCTACTAACACCTTTCAGCTATCTCTTACATGTGAAGTGACTTTATCACTTCATTTTATCACTCTTTTTGATTTATAGAGATCCAGAAGTAGAAGAGCAAACAAAATTTTAGAGTTTCAAGGCACCTCGTTAGACAGAATACAGGAGCAATTTATGAAGCAATCAGTTTATTTGATGGCTCTGTTCTTAAGGGTTAAGAAGGGGCCCCATTAAAAAAAAACACTTACCAGTCCTCTCCATTATTCTAGAAACAGTTGATATATTATTCACAGCACATATTTTAGAATTAGGAAAATATCTGTAGCCAATGTAGCATACCATCTTCAGTAAAAATATTTTTGAAGACTGAAAAAAAAATATTGAAGTATCAGACCATCTTAGCTAACTGAATTTGTTGTTAATAGATTTAATGGAAACTAACTCAGGCTTGTTTTTGAAGCCATGTCTTTTTTCATTATGCTTTCTTAAAAATGGTGTGTGAAATTAATATAAATAATTAGACATTACAAGGTTATTATATTAACCTATAGATGAAAAGAGATCAATTTATAAAACTCAAAAGCACTAGTCACACATTCAAATTGATCCAAGGATCAAATAACCTGCAGAATCAAAGAAGGCTTTTTGTCTGGATTTTTAGAATTTCTTAGAGCAATATAATCAGTATCAAGAACTCAAATTCTCATAAAGGAATAACTATGTGTAAGTAGCACAGTATATTATTTTCCTATCAACCTTAAAATTTTAGGTGAAAAATTAGAGACAGAGATATTCTTTTCAAATATTTCAGATGATATGAAGTATCACTAAAAATATATGTGATTTCCCCTACTTTTCTACTACTTTGTTGTTTAGCTCAAATAAGTCCCTCTGTTTCCTCCAATTTTCAGCTTAAAATAAACAGAAATTATAAGAAATTCCTCAATACTTTTAGAAAAAATATTTTGAAACATAAGAAAAATTAATATATAAAATATTATTTCAAAACTGGAAAGTGGTGCACAAATGTGAATTGCTATGAATTACCTAAGGTGACCATCTTATTTCTGTGCCCTATAGAGCTTTGTCTATTGATTCTTGCTCTTAGGACATCTAAATTTTTCTAGACACCACTTCCCCTTCCTCAGCCATTTTATCTTTAGCCTCTCCATAGAAGCAAATCACATCCTCATTAGCATTCCTTCACAAACTAATATGGCTCAGGCTGCAACAAGACACTAGCAGATGATTGTGTGTGACATTTATATTTTTCTTGGAAAGGGATGTTTCTGGCAGCTTCTGAGATATGGTGATCTTTCTGGTGGTTGGACTCCATTCTACTCAGGAGACCTGCATGCTGTGTTTGATCCCTTTCCACCATTCTATTACCTTCAACCAATTAAATTTGCTGTCAGTTCCACAGTCACAGATTTTTCTTCCACCATCTCAAAATGATCATCCAGGTTCAAAAGAGATTCTGGAAGATAGATGCTAGAAAAACCCAATTTCCATCGGTAAAAAATAGCAACAATAGGGGATAAATTTTAAATGTCAGTAATCACTGCAATTTCTTGAATATCTGCTATGGAACAGGAATTGTGAAAATGTGCTAGCCTATGATATAAGATAATAAATTTAAAGTATAAACTTAGGTATGTTCTTTTCCTGGATATGCCTACATTTAACCTCACTTCTACCAATCTTTATACAAGACTGAAGACTCCACTTATGTTTGCTTTTTCCAAAGTAGTTTGGGGAAGAATGACTTGTTTTCAGAATTTTGCAGCTACTGAGGAAATAATAATGAACAATTTCAGAAAAATTGTAGAGAAAAGGGTATTTGCACACATAGGGGGAAAAAAGTCTCATCAAAACAGGATTCTTCTCAAACATTCATCGGTAAAGGTTTTCTTTGGCTTGAGTAAGAAACAAGGGAAGAATGAAAATTATAGGCATTCTGAGCAAAGAGGAAAACCTATCCTTTTTCCCCTTCAATGACAAACACTGAAGAAAAGGGCGAGCAAAAGGTGGCTTTCTAGAAACTGCATAGAAGATTCAAGTTCTAAGCATAGCAAGAAAGGAAAAATGAGGGTGCGTTGGGGACCCCAGGAACTGTGTCAGGGTTGCATTGGATGTCTAAGTAAATTATCTTCAGAGTAAAATTAGAACCTCAGATCAGAGTTTTCCCTTTTTTTTTTTAACCAAAACTAGCAGCCTAAATCTTTGTACCATGTGATGTGTCCACAAGTACTGGTTTTTACTTCCCCTAAAAGGAGGAATATAATTTTAGGTACAAATTAAATAAAATTTGGATCTTTCTTTCTCTATGAGCCCCATAGATTGCAGATTACTATAAAGAAGGGCCATTTTCTTTTATTCCTAGATTTGCAAGTCTAGATTCATACCTTCACATTTTAACATCTCAACGAATCCCTAGGAAAGGACTAGAGAGAGAAGGGTTCCTCTCCCCCTTTTTGTAGATTAGGAAGCCAAGAAATTTAAACAACTATTCTAGATAACAGAGCCAGTTTACAAAAATATTGGGATTTTCTTCTAAGTGCTTTCTGAATTCAAACCTGTTTCATTGGCTATCTTACATTATTGTGGCAGAAGATTGAGTAGAATGGGAAAAATCCAGTATTGAGCACCTACTCTACCGTCTCTTTCAAAGGTGGTTTGAACCTAGAGTGCACCTTTGTCCTGACATACTAATGAAGAAACAAAGCAGGAAGCTTGTGCTGTCCAAACACAAAAGTAAGCCCTTCTAAATGATATGGTTCGTTGGCATCTGTGCTAATCTTTTATAACTGCAAATGCAGTTTTGAAACATGCACCACATTCATCATAGGCATTTTATAGCATAATTTCTTCACATAGTTCAGTTTGGTGATGGTTCAAAAAGGACAGAGCCCACGAGGCTAGAGATCCATCTGTACTCATCAAGTAATTTTCTGAAGATTAGAGACTCGGCTGTGCTAAAACTCTGGCAAGCCCCAAGAGTGGAGGAGGCAGCTGGGAATAGTTCAGGGCCACTGGCAAGGGCTTCATATGTATGAAAAGGGGGCTGGCACCAAATGGTCACCCAAAGAGCTGCCAGCAGAGATTGGCATGTACGCACTGAGGCCAAGAGGGACACAAGTTGCAAATAGTGGTGCCAGCTGGAAAAATATTGCCTGTGAAAGGAGAGAGATGCCGAGTAATAATTTCTGAAATGTACAGAGAAGTTTGAAGTGTGTACACAGGGGACTGGAAACAGATGCAGGACAGTGGCTCAGAAAACCAAAATGGAAGGCTAAAAGGAAGAAAGAAAGGGAAAAAATGAATGAACAAAGAAAAGAATGTTTCGATTGACTCTAAAAAGCCAGATAATTAGAATGTTTCTGGAAAAGAAAGATGGATTTAGCTCAAGTCTATATTTCAGACAAGTGAAAGATAATTAAAAAAAACAAGGATCATGATATGGAGTAGTTCAAAACCACATACTAAAGATCAAGCAAATATGCTTTTGATCCCAATCTGACACTTGAAAATATGAGGCTTTTTGGTTGTTTTGTAATCTTTTTTTATTGTGAAAATACCATACAGAGGGGTTACAATTACATGAGCAAGGTAATGAGTACATTTCTTATCAAGCATTGTTGCCTCCTTCTTTGTTTCCCCTTCTCATCCCTTCCTATCTTCCCAACCCACCAGCACCAAAAGTTCTTTTTTCAACAGAACGTCTTGTACATCTCATTGTTGCAATGGGTCCACCTGTATTCCTGTTTAAACAATTTGTTTTTTCCCTTCCCCTCCACAAATTATACCAACATCTAATACAGTGGAAAACGGGGTTATACCATGGGGGAGGGACATAAAAAGCAACAAAGAAATC
>NW_012267269.1:10399185-10414728 GCF_000151885.1 Dipodomys ordii
CATTCTTTCTGATGGAGGCATAGAATTCCATTGTGTATATATACCACATTTTCTTGATCCATTCATCTACTGAGGGGCATCTGGGTTGGTTCCATATAGTTTAAAGAAACATATAGAGAACAGTGATTGCCTTGAAGGTGATGAACAAAGGTAAGATACTGAATGTTTTTAAGGTAGAGATGACTGAATTTTCTTGAGGGAGGGTAGGTCAGAAGAGGATTTGGTAGAATGAAAAATATAGATTAAAGATGGCACTTGAAGGCTGAAGATTGGAGTTGCACTGGACAAGATAGGAACTACATTGAGACCAGCAACACTGGGAGGTAGAAAATTGAAGTTAAATTTGAGATGGGTGACATTTATTTGTGGAAGTGCCCAGAAAGCAGTTGATGGTAAAAATGTGAGTTCAAGAATATGTTTTGAAGCTGGAGATACATGTTTGGGAGTTGTAGGGATACAGATCACTATTAAACTTACTGAGCTGGATGGATTTACTTAGGGTAAAGTCAAGTCTGAGAAATGACATCCAGGTCACTTCAGTATTTAGTGTTGAAGGATATATATATAGAGAGAGGTGGGAGGGAGAGAGAGAAGCTGTTATCTTTGAGACAGGAGGGAGATGAGCAGTGAAGTAATGTGAGAACTGAGAATAAACTGAGATGCTGGGCATCATGGCAGTGTCTCTGGTTAGCTTGATAGGAGGTGTTCTTTGATTGTGGGGATAAATAGTTGAAAGAAACAGTTTCACCAATGTTTAGAAAAGAGAATACAGACAACTCATTCATAGGATTTTGCCATAAAAATGGTTAGAGAAATGGGGCTGGAGTAGAGAGGGGCATGGAATCAAGGGGAGATGCTAAGTTAGATACCACCAGTATATTTACGGAAAGGGATGAAATCAATGCATATACTTTATTTTTTTGGTCAGTTGCGGGGCTTGAACTCTGGGCCTGGTGCTGTCTCTCAGCTCCTCAGCTCAAGGCTAGCGCTCTACCACTTGAGCCACAGTGCCACTTCTGTCACTGTATTTGATGTTGGTATAATTTATAGAGGGGAAGGGCAAAAAGAAATCGTTTAACTAGGGATACATTGCAACAATGAGATGTACAAGTTGTTATGTCAAAAAATGAACTTTACAACTTTGGTGGTGGGGGGGAGGACCAAGTGGGGGAAGGTGGGGGAGTATGGGAAGGGGTGGGAAGGGGAAACAAAGGAGGAGGCTACAATGCTTGATAAGAACTGTACTCATTATCTTGCCCATGTAATTGTAACTCCTCTGTATGGTATTCTCACAATAAAAATAAAAGAAAGGGATGAAATCATTTGTTGGACGGAAATGAAACAATTGTAAAAAAAATAATAAAGCCCTAGATGTTGAATATCTCTTCATGTGTCCATTGGCCATTTTTACTTGTACATGCATATGATCATATAAAATAGTATTTTATGAAATGAACTCCAAGAAAGGAAATATTTTTAGTTATTGCTGCTTGTTTTGTTTTCTTGTCCTTTTGTCTCATTTGTATGTCTTTGGAAGGGTAAGGTGGGCACAGAAAAGGTGGAACAAAGGGTGAACAAATAAAAAGTTGTGGCACTATGTGGAAAATGAACTGTACATCTTGTGATGTACAGACAGAGCAAGGGAGGGGAGACATGATTAAAAAGAATTGTTCTCATTACCTAATTCATGTAACTGTAACCCTTCTGTCTATCAACTCTACAATAACAGTAATAACAAAATAAACCTAAAGCAAGAAAGGATAATTCACCCTCTCCAAGAGAATGGGTTGGTCAAAGATAGGAGTCAGAAATTCCTTTATATACACTAATTATTATAAGTGAGGGAAATCATGGAGCCTATGTTTCTTTGGGTCTGGCTTAGTTCACTTAATATGATGTTTTTCTAAGTCTTTCTGTTTCCTTACAAAAGGGATAATGCCATTCTTTCTGATGGAGGCATAGAATTCCATTGTGTGTGTGTGTGTGTGTGTGTGTGTGTGTGTGTGTGTGTGTGTGTATAACATGTTCTTTATCCATTCATATACTGAGGGGCATCTGGGTTGGGTCCATTTCTTAGCTATGGTAAATAATGCTACATAGCTGTGCTAGTAGCTTTAGTGTGGCCTTGTCCTAGCAAGGATCATAATAGTTCAATAGCTAAGTACATATGACCATACAAAATGATGCTAATTGAAATGAACTCCAAGACATAGCAACAACAGGTCTTTTTTGGTTGTTGACCTTGATGTCATCAATATATTGTATCTAGTTCTTTCTTTTTAGTTTATTTCATTTTGCTTTTTCCATTGGTTTATCCCTGGCAATCACTGTCTTTGATTCTGTGACCCTGCATCTTGTATATACATTTATCTGATTTGGGGAAGGGAAGGAAAATAACAAAATGCCGAAACAAGGACAAAGGATGACCCAATGCAACAATGATACTGACAAGACCCTATGTTCGAAATTAACCTTACAACTTTGAGGGCAAAGGGAGAGAAATGGGGGAGAACAGGAGTGGGTGAAAATGTGTGACAAGAAATGTACTCATTACCTTACTAATGTAACTGTAACCCCTCTGTACAGCATCTTTGAAGTAGAATAAAAGAAAAATAAGGAACTGAACAAAAAAAAGAATTTCCTTTGCAGAAACAGGAAAAGGAAGAGTGATTATATACGGACTCATATTTATTAACAATGGGGTTATGCAAGCAGGTAGAGTTGCTTCAGCATTTATCACACTGCTGGGAACACAGTAGGCATTCAAAAATGCACTAAATGAATGAATGCATATTATTAAATCAGCTTCCAGAGAATTGCCTAAGAATATCCTCTGCATTGGGACTCTCCTTATGGTTTAGCTTAACTCAACACCATAAAATGAAGAGAGGGAGAGGAAAAGAGAAGGTTTTCAAGTCATCTCCAAAGATTTACTCTATATAACCTCCACCTTTTGCCTTGCTTTCTAAAACAGAGCTGAGCCTGGAAAGGTAAGGGGTGTTGTACTTTTATTATAGAAGTAATTGGATATCCGTGGCTCCTCTTACCCTCTCATAATATCTGTTGCATATAACTCTCGGCTTTCTCATTTTGGCTCCATTCCCAGAACTGTATGTAAAGTGTTTTCTTGAAATATTGAAAAGGAACTTACATTTAAGTTCATCATCTCTTTGCCTGAGAAGTGGTTTATTCTTTTCCTGTTGCGATTGCCCTTTGTGTCGGCTTTTCTCTTCCTTTACTGTTGAAGGTAAAACCTGGAAACTGCAAGTTGTATACTAGCCAAGCATATTGTGTGGGACACACAGAAGTAAGGAAAAGAAATACAAATAACCAGAATAGGGTGTTAGTATGAAATCATGGGAGGAGAGGAGTCTAATTTCACTGAGAATCTACCAATAGTAAAGCTCACAGAGTATATGATTTCTATCTAGTCATTCCAAAAAAAAATAACCCAGAAAGCATTATTATTATTCACATGTGACACGGTGTGGCACAGGAGTTTGAGGTTAAAAACAATGTGTAGCTCACATAGCTCACACCTATAACTGTAACTACTCAGGAGGACAAGATTTGAGGACTGTGGATTCAAGTCAGTTCAATCATACAAATCCTTGAGATACTTATCTCTAATTAATCAGCAAGAAGCCAGAAATGGAGGTACAGGTCAAGTGGTATAGCACCAGACATGGCAAAGAAAGCCAAATGAGGACTGAGTTCAAAATCCAGTACTGGCACACACATACAAAAATAATATTTTCTATTTTTCAAGAAGATTATTGCCACATATATTGCTATGTATTATATATACATTATCAATTTAAATTTTAGAAATACCTTACACAGAATATATATATATATATATATATATATATATATATATCATCTTAAAAGAAAACTAATACATAAGGGAGTTTAGTAATTTGCTGTAATTAACATAATAATATACCCACCAGAGCTTAAAGCACTTGTGAGTGTTGTTCAAGGCATGCCCTTTCTGTTATATCATGCTGCCTATCAAGGGAAGACAAACAGCCAGGAAACTGACTAAAATGAATAATAAAGCATAACATAATTACTACATGAACTGTAATAGATAGTATTACTAGTCTAACAGTTGACTATGATTGCTAGCTAAGTCACCATCAGGTGAGTACAAAATAAAGAGGTAATGCCCAATTTTTTCCAACTCTTTTGGTGCACTCTGACTTAAATAGTAACAAAAATATTAGCATAGATTGGGGGAGGGGAGAGTAATCGGGCTTTAACTCTAGGAAGGCTTGGGCACTTGTCTCTTAGCTTTATTGCTCAAGGATAGCACTCTATTGCTTGAGCCATAACTCTACTTTTTACCTTTTGGTGGTTAATTAGAGATAAGAGTCTCACAGATATTCCTTCCCTAAGCTAGCGTCAAACCTAGATCCTCAGGCTCCTAAGCAGCTAGAATTGCAGGTATCAGCCACTGGTACCCGGCTAACAGATTGTTAACTAAATCCAAAATGAGAAAAATATTCTCTTTCGAACTGCTAACAAGTAGCCAAACAGATTACAAAGAGTTATAAAGGAAATGCTATCTTATATAAATACATGTGTGTTCAAATGTAATTTTTTCAGAGTCATTACTTCATGAACAATTCAGGAGAAACATTAATTAAATTAAAAAATGAGACAAGGTATTTAAGCTTTCTGGTCTTGGTCAGTGAGGAAGGGAAGATACACAGATACCTACCTCAGGGAAGTGCTGAGAAGAGTATAGAAATAATCCATCTGGCACAGAGGCCAACAGAGAAGATATATTCCGTACATTATTTCTGCTGTTGATGCTCCAAATGCCATTGGAAATATATAGGAAGATGCTAGTGATAACCTTAGTGATAACATGAAGCTCTGATTTCAAGTAGAGAGCTGACACTTACACCAGAACTAGATTAACCATAGCTATATGATTAAACTGAATTTCACATTTAATTTCATCTAGGTGCCAGATCTATTCTAATTCCCATCTCTACCTTAAGGCCAAGCTTGAGTCCGCTAAGCCCAAAGAAATAGGAAGAAGAAAAAAATGTTCAAGTAGGGATTGCCAAGACCTTAGTGAATGTAGAGAACATTGGATGTTCTTAATATATATGGTCACTGCTGTCTTTTGTTTTGTTTTGTTTTGTTTTTGGTCAGTTGTGGGTCTTGAATTCTGGGCTTGGGCGCTGCCCCTGCATTTTTCAGCTCAAGGCAAGCACTCTACCGCTTGAGCTACAGCGCCACTTCTGGTTTTCTAGTGGTTTATTGGAGATAAGAGTCTCATGGACTTTCCTGCCCTGGCTGGCTTTGAACCATGACCCTCAGATCGCAGCCTCCTAAGTAGCTAGAATTACAGGTGTGAGCCACCGGCGCCCAGCATGGTCACTGCTTTCTATATTGATGGAAAACATGGACAACAGAAAGAATTTTCCATCTTGATTTTAGTTTACCTAACTGAAATTTACAAATGTACTTATTAATTTGGATCACAAACTTCAGTCAATTCTTTGGAATAGAGAGTATTTTCTCTTTTCAAATACATCATAATTATATTCACCATTAGCTTAGGGCAAAACCTCGAGAAAATACTATCATTTCACAGAGATTTACCTCCACAATGTAAAATTTACCCTGACCCTCCCCTCCCCCACTTAGTTTCCATAGAAGTTATCTTTTTCATGAAGCTTCCCCGGCATCATCAACCGGATGTGAATTTATTCACTATTTTGAAATTTAGTTTGTCCGCCTGTCTGTCTCTCCTCTCTCCCAGTCCTTCCTCTCTCCATAAATTTGAATCTCTATTTCTGTCATTGTCATGGTGCAAGTTTCTGAAGGCAAGGACCACTGTTTCATGTCTCATTTCAACAAAAATCTTAAGATAAGCTCTCGGCATATGTTACTTCTTCCTCACATTTGCGTTAAGATTTCAACATCTTCTGGGCATTGAAATACTACTTGATTTTATGTTGTTGAATATTTTCCTCTAGCACATCTATGACAAGAGATTTTTTGGTGTACTTTTTAGTCAGTTTCTGGAAAAGAGAACTTACTTAATATTATACCTGCTTTAACAATAGGAATCTCAAGCTTAAAGAACATGATCTGTGAACCCGAGTTCCCAGGGTAGACAGATTTCATGTGTGTCCTGTTACACCAAGGGCATGGTCTTGACACTATGCTAAACATTACCACAGAAAGCACTCAGAAACTCATATCCTATAAACAGATTGTTGGATGCTGATGGATTATACCTATAATCCTAGCTACACAGGAGGATGAGATCAAAGCCAGTCTAGGCAGAGAAGTATGAGAAACTCGATTTCCAATTAACCAACAAAAAGCTTGATTGGAGGTCTGGCTTAAAGAGCAGAGCATCATCCATGACTAGAAAAGCCAAATTAGTTTGAGGTCATGAAATGAAGGTGTTGAGTTCTATGCCCTGAGTTCAATTCCATTTCTCTCTCTCTCTCTTTCTCTCTATCTCACACACACACACACACACACACAGATTAAATTAAGGTTAATATTTTGTTTTCCTATTATCCATCACCAAGATGTGATGTAGGCAAGTGATTGCATTTTTTTCAATGACCAAGAAATGTATTCACATCAAAGAGTTAAATATGCATTTGTCCTTAGAATAGCATAGCATAGTATAACTCGGGTACTACAGAGAACATTCAAATATAATCTCAGTGAATGGTAAACTGCTTGTTAACTTAAATTCAATGAGTCATGAGGGCCATGGCCTTTCACTGAAAGTTTCAAATTGTTGGGAATTTACTCTAGGTACTTAAAACTAGTTATTCAAGCTATTAACCTTCATTCCTTGTTCCACTCCAAGGGAGGGGAACGTAATAGCTTCAAACACTTTCAAATAATTACTCATCTTTACATCTGATGAAATGTAAGGATAATTATTTGCCAAGCCTTGTTTCTTTAAAGCCAAGCATAGGGGAAAAGGGAGTATATTAATGGTTTGTACTTTGGGAGTTTCATTTACTTTCTTTTCTTTTTTTCTTTTTTCTTTTTTAAATACTTCCTTTTGGGGCTGGGAATGTGGCTCAGTGGTAGAAAGCTTGCCTTGCATGCATGAAGCCCTGAGTTCGATTCCTCAGCACTCCATAAGCAGAAAAAGCCAGAAGTTGTGCTGTGGTTCAAGTGGTAGGGCACTAGCCATGAGCTGAAGAGCTGAGGGACAGCCCCATGACCAACAAAATAAAAATAAAAATATATAAACAACAACTTTCCTTGCTTTACAAAGGCTAAGAAAGAAAAAAATAAACAGTTTTAGCAAATCTCCATGTTGAATAACAAGATTACCATCATGGACACATGCCAGAGATCAGAAAGCAATTCCAGTCCAGAAACAACTGTCTACAAGATATGCCCTCAAATGTTTTGTGAACTGCAGTTCTTCTTAAATACTCTAGGACAGTTCATTGTATTTGTTTTTGTTCACTCATTCTACTATTTTTTTAGCCAAGCATATATGTGTACTTCACACTGACCTCAAACTTATGGTCCTCCAGCCTCAGTCTCCCAAGTGTTGGGAACACAGCTGGGTGCCACCATGGTTTACAGAAGTATATTCTAATGAGATCATTCTCTCTTCCTCTTGAGTTTTCCTCTTTATTTTTATTACTTATTCAATCAGCTATAGTCAAAAATCTTGGGTCCTCTCATTCACTGCCTACTTAACAAAGATGCCTACTAGGTAAGACTATTGGAGAAGAAATCTCATAGGATACAGAAAGCTAATTAAGAGTTGTCTCTGTATAGCTGTGTATACCTGTGATACGTACAACTAAGATCAATACCAATTTTTAATACTAGGGATTGAATTCAAGGTCTTAAGCTTGATAGGAATGTGCTCTACCACGTCAAGTCCTTTCTCTTTTAGTTTATTTTACACATAAGATCTTTTTGTAACCTTTCCCTGGCTTGGCCCTCAATCATGATTATCCTATCTCTGTTTCCTAAGTAGCTTGGATTACAGTTATGTTCCATCAATTTTCGGGGCTTGTCCTTAAATTTAAAAAAAATTCATTTTAACAATCTAAATGTTGTAGGAATTAATTAAATTATTTGAAAAGTTTGTTTAATTATATTTACAACTTTGAATCCATTTCTGAACAAATAATCAGTTTTGTGACCTTTGTCAATATAATTCAAACTCAAAGCAGAAGAACTTGTCCTTTTATTAGAATCTTTTCCTTTAAGTCAGGGACATAGACAAAATTTTCAGTATTTTTAACTAGTCAAAGAGTCTATGTTACTACTCCTATCTCTGAGGTTTGAAAATTGATAAACTAATTCTAAAATTCACACAATGAATTGTATTCTTTGGTAGGATAAAGTTCAGACAGCCAATGGTTTTATGCCAAGTAAAAGGGTTGATATTTGTGTTATATCTCAAAATGAAAAGCTGAAAAACTCACACTTGAGAAAATTGTGATGCTTTCCGAGATAGAGCACTGCTGCAGTACTGTGTAATCAATGACATGTCTCTTGGGTGAGTCTGTGTACATGTGATTGGTAGGCTGTGATCAGACAAGCAGGAAAAATAAGCTCTAATTTTGTGAAGGATAGATAGAACTCAGGCTCTGTGTAGCATCAGAATCTTTAGTTATTTTTTTTGTCTTGAAATATCCCTAGAGGATCTGTGGGAACTGCCCAAGGTGGTTTTTAATTCTCTCTCTCTCTCTCTCTCTCTCTCTCTCCCTTTCTCTCTTTTTCCCTTTTTCTTGTATTTCTCATCCCTCTTTCCCTCACTCTTTCTCTTCCTCTCTCCATCTCCTTATGTCTCCCTTTCTCCCTCTTCTATATCCCCTCTCTCCTTTCCTTCCTCCATCCTTCTCTATCTCCCTCTTTTCTCCCCGCTCTCATTCTGCCTCTCTTCCTCTATCCCTCCCTCCTCTTCTCTTTCCCTCTCTCCATGTCTTCCTCTTTCCTTCTCTTTCTCATTTCTTTTCACCCTCTCTCTTTCCATCCTCTCTCAATGTTTTTGTGCCAGTACTGGGTCTTGAACTTAGGGTCTAGGCACTATATCTGAGCTTTTGTGCTCAAGGCTAGCACTCTACCACTTGAGTCACAGTTCTACCTCCTTCTTTGTAGTGGTTAGTCGGAGATAAGATTCTCATGGACATTCCTGACAGGGCTAACTTCAAACTACAATCCTCAGATGTCAGCCTCCTGTGAGCCACTTGTGCCCAGCCCTCTTCTCTAAATTTCAAGCTAGAAACTACAATAAAACATAATCCCATTCACTCAACACATAGTGAATATGGAGAACATTGAGGTAGGTTTTGAAAATACAATGAAGAATTTCTATTAAAATAGTTGTAAATGACAAGTCTTGTGCTATAAGGAGAACAGGTGCTAGATGGTCAATTCTGTGAAAACATTGTCCATTTCCCCTCCCAAGCACGTGATTGATTAAATATTCTGCATAATTCAGGTTAGTTTGCTGCCATGTGGCTTACTTTGAGTAATAAAATTGAATAGGAAGTGATGTGGATCACTTCTGCATATAGTATTTATTTCTTTGTTTATTTGGTGTTTGTTGAGGCTGTGTTTTGCTGTCCTATGTAGCCTAGACTGTCTCCCATCCTCCTACCTCCTGAATGCTAGGGCTAGGAGTATGTGCCACTATATGTGATTGAATATTAGTTTTTGAAAAGCAGGATACAATTTACCGTGCTTAGTTTCCTTGATACAGTAGCAGACAACATCCAAAGGGAAACTGATCTGGAAATCCCAGCCTTAAAGTACAAATCATCAGAAAACATGGCTCTGAGCAGACTCATGACAGGTATATTTTGTGAACAAGAAATAAGTGAAAATTATAAGCTGTAGGCTTTGTCTTTTACTTCAGCATATCCTACACCAAGCTGAGTTCTCTAAGTGTTCTATGAGAGTAGAAGTACACTAAAATTTATGATATGGTAGATATATCATAGTACACATACATGCACAAATTATATCCACAATTTTCAACTACTTCATTATAAACTATTAGGATATAGTAATTTGCACAAAGTTTGTGCTCTATAACTGATGATTTAAGTTAAGGAGTTCCAAAATCAAGCTGTGATTCTAGAAATTAAACTAGTGTTGCTTAGCAGCCCAATTCTAGACAAACTTGCGTATGATTGCTTTATTTGAATGGTATCATAGCCTTTGTCAACTAAACTGGAATTATAATTGCATAACATATTTGTTATAGTCTTAGTTCAAAACAGGCAATCAACAAAGTACTGCTTTCCCAAGAGTCATTGTTCTCTGCTTTTCATATTCTAATAAAGATGAACTCCAAACTACATGTAGAAATCAAGACATTAATTTTATTTCCACAACATTGGTAGAAAAAGACTATTTGAAAATTGAAAACATAAGCACTTTCATCAAAATTAATATTCATCAAATGTATTTCCTTTAGAGTAAACTGCAATTGATACAATACGAGTAAGATAACACATTTGACAGCAAATTTGTCTTCAAACACAATTATAGCTATTCCTCTGGGAGATGTTTTTGAGTTGCCTCGAAATCCAAAATTTGTTTCTGTTTTATTTATATTAATCAGCTTCTGAATGGTCAAAACACTCAACTCCAGACATAGGTCAATTTAACTCAATCGTTACTTCAGACAGCTAGAAATCAGTAGGAATTTTATGTGAATGATTGAACCCATACAAAGTACCTAATAATTCAATTGTGTGTGTGTGTGTGTGTGTGTGTATGTGCGCGCGCGCACGCACACATGTGTGTTCAGTTTTTCCATATGCTTCAGGCATTCTTTACCAAACCCTGTTTCAATTCCTTGTATTCCTAGTAAAGCTAAACTGTGGCCGCTCATCTCCCATGAAATGATTTATAAAGAAATCTTCCATTTTCCTTCCTGATAAGGATGCTTCGAATTGCACAATGCTGAGTCTTCAAATAGATATTCATCTCAACCAGGGAAAAATCTTTTTTAATGATTCTAGCACCGTGATTCACAGTGGCTAGCTAGAAGAAGATTAATCCAAAGAGACTTGATAATGTCTGTGCCAAAATCACATGGGGAACAAATATTCAACCAAAGAAAGCAAAGCCCTCTGGAACTGTGTTCACCCTTGACAAATTCAAACATCCCTGATAGGTGGAGAAGCTGAAGAAATGGTCTAAATCTTTTAAGAGTCTTTCCATCAACCTTCCAATTGAATCCTCAAAAGTACACACAAAAATAAAACTCAAAAATAAAAACTGTAGACAGCTTTTTAAGTGAGAAAGATCAGTATGCTATCCATAAAATAATTCAGCTAATCCAAATGAAGTCCATTTTGAAATGTGCCAGTCATCTGTGTTACCATCTATCTGAGGAGAAACTACACAGCTCTCTTCAGCCACAATTTTCAGACTCAGGCTATTTGTATATAATTTGAATGAACACAAGAGCAGCAGCCATATCTCACTGATTCATCTAATTTTAATGGAACTTTTGGGTATCGACTCAATGCAGCTGATTTTCTGGCTATATCAAATTTTCCTTCATCTGAATGTCTCCATCTTGGTGTGACAAATCATGGCCTGTTTACACAATATGAATCTATATTTGTTTTGCCATGAGTTTACGAAAGTTGGCTATTTTCTCAAATCATTCATTATGACTCTCCTAAATTGAGGATATGACTACTACTAGCAAGTATCATTATTAGAGTGTGAAAAAAATGGAAATAGAGGCAATTTCTAAAGACACATTACTTTGTCATAAAAACAATGAAGTCTTTTTTATTAAGAAGTCATCTTTGAAGTATCTGCCATTCCTGTCTGTAGGTGGATATGTGTGCACACCTCTGTGCACACATTAAATAGGTTTCAGCTGGTAGTACATTACCAGCATTTGCAAAAGACAGTGTGTGGGCATGACTTATTCAGTTCGCAGTTCACCACATGTCCTGATGAAAGATACAGATTACACTGTGAGAACAGGACTTTCAAATCTTAGGCTCTCAAACCTCTGCATTAATTTACTTTCTCAAAGCTGATTTCAGCATTTTGGCAGATGTTTTATGAATGTTGTAAATGGGTACAAAATGGAGAATATCCTAATATTGAGAGCAATAAATATCATTGTCATGAGCCTAAGGCTTTACCACACATATTAGAAGAAAGTAGTCTCCACAGGGAATGGTTAGGAGTAAAAAAGCAAATAAATCAGTACTGTAATAATCATAAAAAAGCAATTGTATGCTGGTGTTAGATATTCTCTGGGTAACCAGGTGCTAATAACATTACTATATTAATAGGGACTTAGAGTCATATTGGTCTTCTCATTTGGATGGTATTTGCTTCTGCATTACGAATGCTTGATGTCTTCCTGTGGAATTCTAGTTATTAACCTGACCCTGTTATTGAGATACTGCAATCCTTAATTTGAGGGTAATTTACAATAATATCTATAACATTAAATACAAATAGAACATTAGCCAGGGATGGAGAAGACATTCTTGCATTTTTATTTTCTATTATGACTGGCAAAGGATCATTCATATGATACAAATGAAATATGTGTGTATATTTTTGAGTATAATAAATGTATATCTATGCATTTATATATATATATTATATGCACATGCACATGCGCACATATATACCTCTGACCTCGTTTTCTGCCCTTAACTGACAAACTCCAGAGTACACATATCATACAGAGAAATGCAAATGAAGAGAAGTTTGAATTGTTTACATGAAGGACAAAGATATTAAGAACGATTTTTCCATGCTGTTAAAGAGATCAATTCCTGCAGAAGCCTATATACTTTTAAATGTTGTTCTTTTAAGATCATCTACTGATCCGTTGGAGTAGTTAATTCACCAGACGCTGACAAGGTGGTCTTTCAGAAACTGAGTCTATTCTATTTTGACACCTACCAGAAATAAACAAAAGCATTTCAATAAAAGAAATTGCTAAGTATGAGTTCACTGAACAAAGCACAAAATGATCCCTACTGTTGATTCAACATTTTCAAACAAAGGCAAATGTCAACAGTACTAGTCAGGAGAAATGTCCAAGGGATGCTGCCATGGTAATTTCTCACTACGGCAGAGAATGAGGACATAGCTGCTGTTTCTGTACTTGTCCTCAGCCTTTTCTGGCACTATTCAAAGCACGGACTGTCCCTTTGTGATTGTTAGGCCTAGGATCATCACATATCCATTTTAAAAAATTAACACTGAACCCCACCTTAGGCCAACCAAATTAAAACTTCAGTATGATAATCTGTAAACTCATCAAGTAATTCTAAAGTTTAGGTAAGGTTGAAAACCTGGACCCCCAACCAATTTCAAAGATTGACTTGAAAATAATTACAGAATACCACAATAATTCAGTGTTCATTTACTCTGCAACAAGAACTTTACATTGTAACCTACTACATGTTCATTGGTAAGGAAGTTACAGTAGTGTGGTAGGAATGTTAGGTTGGATACTGTTAGTTTAACAACTCAGTCTTTTCTAACTGTTAGTTCCAGAACCATAGTGGCAGAACAAAAGATGGAGAAAACAAACTACAATGTATAGATGAGCTATTAAAAGAAGATGGTGAGAATCCAGATTGTAACCAAACATTTCTTCAGTTTGAAACATGAAACATGAAACCATGGTAGTCCACTAAAACTAGTGACATAAGTAAGTACTAAATGCTTCATAGTTGGCAGTCATCCTCATTCTTCTCTCTCTCTTTCTGATAAAATTGCACAGCGCTTGGAAAAATCATCTTCTCTGCACAGGATATAGTACTAGAAATGCTATGAACCTCTTAATTTTGTGGATTTGGGCTGGTATTTTGTCTCTTGTAGAACTTCCTAAGTCCTCTTAAGAAATACACTTTACTTCTTTGGACTGAGATTTTTCATCTATACATTGGAAATAAAAAAATACTGCTCCAAAGATTAATGAAATGTTATCTATGGGAAATGAAACTCAATGCAGTGCCTGTCACATAGTGGCATTCAAGCAATGATTGCCATTCTCTCTCATATCTTTATGAGAGGGAAAACTTATTCCTCCTCCATAACTCACATAGATAAAAGAAGATGGCCTTTAATGAGACTCCATAAAGATGCACCCCCCAACCCCATTATCTTCCATGGCACATCATCACACTTTAATTATTCCATGACATAACTGTTTTTCCCACCATACCATTATAAACTTGTTGGGGTCAGATCCTCTTTATAACCCCATTGTATACCAAATCTGAAATACAGCAGGCACTTAAGACTTGGCTGGCAGACAGAAGGGCAGAAGGATGACCAATTGTTTGTACTTCATTCTTAGAGATCTTTGGGTGCTGGAGGCTCACAGCTGTAATTCTAGATCCTCAGGAAGCTGAGATACGGGACTGAGGTTCAAAGCTGCCCCGAGCAGAAAGATCCATGAGACTTTTATCTCCAACTCACTAACCAAAGCTGGAAATGGAGCTGTGGCTCAACTAATAGAGTAGCAATTCTGAATAATAATTCTAATCAAGAATATGAGACCCTTAGTTCAAGTCCCAGTACCAGCACAAAAACAACAACACACAAAAATGATTCCACATGAAGTAGTATACCTGCAAGGTACAGAGGGAAATATAATGTCTTGTTTCATTTTGTATAACTCCTCACCTGGCTCTGGCAGCCTTGAAGTTCACTATGATTGCTGAAAGCATATAGAAAAGTAAAGACTCTGGAACAGCAGCACTCTTTTCTTAGCCTTATATGACAAAAAAAATCACCAAAAGCCACGACAGCCTTCACTATATTTATACCTTGCATCTGTTTACTGAACAGTGGCTCCTACAACCAGCCAACTCCATTAACTTCTTCTGTTCCACTGATTATGCAAATATTCTACCTCAGGTATTTTTCTTCTCTCACTCCTCTAACCCCATCCCTATTTGAATCCCAGGAAACTCTAACCCTTTAAGAGATAGTTCAATGCTGCTCTACTCTACCTCAATCAGACTAATACAAAGGATCTATACCAGTTCTGTCCTGTGCAGTTTTATGTTCACAGTTTCAACTGGCATGTAGCTATCATCTGTCAATTGCTAATTTCTGTCAACACCAGTAGAATATAAGATCCTGCTTAGAATACTGAAGGAACTACATTCTACTAACAGTTTCTATTGTATTTTCAGGTTCCAGAGCTTGAGTTTTATGGCCATTAAGAAAGGGCAGTAAAACTAACGTGTATATCCCTAGAATAAAATAGTTAAGACAGTGGACAATTTTGTTTTGTATATTTTATATTGATAGAAATAAACTACAAGGCTAATATTTCATAACTTCTGATTCTTTCTGAACACAGAAAAACTCCAAGTTTTCTTTAAACAAAAAGAGATGTAGCCCAGACAGATTCCTTGTATCTGGTAGGCAGTGGCTCACAGCAAGCCATGTGAAGGATGGGAGAAGTTGAGACAGGCTTTCAGTGATCAAGAGCAGGATCTGGTGTGTGTGTGTGTGTGTGTGTGTGTGTGTGTGTGTGTGTGTGTGTGTGTG
>NW_012267269.1:10414778-10434476 GCF_000151885.1 Dipodomys ordii
GAACATATCTTTAAGATTATTTGCTCAAAATTTACCTGTTAGGGCATGGATAAACTATTTCAATAAAAGCTTGGAATGTAAGTGAGGTGTTACGTTATGAACACTGAAAATGTTTATTGTAGGTAAGCAGTGTTATATATTATTAAGTTTCAAAATTTTATACCATGCAATCATCAGGTGAGTCTCTCGTGTATCTTTCGGAAAATATGAAGCTCAGTCTGAAGCACAAGTAGAAGCCTGAGTTAATGTTTACCAGTTCTGGTTCCTATTAGTAATGGCCTGCTACTACTCAGACTGTATCCTTAGATTGCCCACTGCCGGCTAGGTTGGGCTCTCCAATTTAGACCTAGTCAGGAGACAGAGATGTATTCATGTAGAGAATACACATGTATTGATCTAAATTGGATCAATAAAATTATTAGATTCTGTAACAACAGGTTGAACACCTACTGATGTGTTCATTCTTGTTACTTTCCAACTCTGCCACCTGGGTGCTGAGCAATCTGATCATGTTCTTATGATTCCCTGAAGTTTCAAACCTTCAACTATAAAATTGTCATGGTAAAAACTGTTTACTTCTCAGAGTGGAACTGAGGATTAAATGAGAGAGTCACTCAGGTCATATTATATTAGCCATGTTCAACAAACGAGATATTGATGGCTTCCCAAGGATTGGGAAAATAAATGAGACACCCAGAAAAGAAGGTTAATTTCAGATGTGTAAGCATCTAAGAAGACACCACCCAAACCTCCCAACAAAAACTGAATACTAGCAACCAATGGAACACATTTTCAGAGACAGCTAGTTGTGAATCAAGATCCACTTTTATATATCAGCTGTATGGTATTAAGCACAGTATTTACATTTCCTGAATATCCATTTCCTCATTTGGCAAAAAGGGGCTAATAACAACTGTCCCAGAGGTTGGGAGGATTAAGGGAGATGGCATATGTATAGCTTTGAAATTTCACAAATGGGAGGAGAAGGTATCACAGGGTTAAATTAGTACAACATTTGCACATAGGCTGGTCCAGGATAACTGTCGGTATGAGAAATGTTCTGTTTACTTGGCAAGTCTCCCTCAAACATAGATGAAAATTATAAGCCTTACTGCCACCAGCCTCTTTTAAAATAATCTGGCTGAGCTTCGAGCTGTGCCACCTTGTTATCACTGGGCCAGGGATGTGTTTACCTGTTGAATTTTGTAGACAGGACATCAATAGCCCTGCAGAGCACTTTGAAAAGCTGATTGTGTGTTGAACAGTCACTGGGGAGCAGCTGAGTAGGATGGATAGATTACCAGGATGCTGAGCAGAGGTCAATGTCGTCTTGAACCCGATTTTAAAGAGATCGCATCTCAATGCCTCACTGTGTTAGAATTTGTGAAATGTCTTTTTCTGAAACACAAAGTCTTCCCCTCTATGCCCACTGGCATTCTTTAGGCTCTAAGAGGCCTTTATCTTGATCCTTCAGATAATCTCAAAGAAATGATTAGCTTTAAATCTCACTAATTGGTTAAGGCCCAAACATTATACCAACTAAGTAGCTTCTAAGTGCTTAACAGAATAAAGGAAATAACTTATAATACAATATATAGATATAATGACACAGGAAATTGGTACAACTTCTTTAGAGAACAATGAAAAGAATTCACCACAAGACCTATTGAAGTGTGTGTACCTCACGACCTTGCAATTTTACCCTTATGAAAGCTAGTGGAAAATGAAGACTATATTCATGCTGATATTCTATGATAAGCAATATTGCTTGAAAAATGTGTCAATATTTAGCAAAACAGAACTGCTTAAATAGATTATGGCATCTTGTGTGATATTATGTTCATCCAAAATTAAGTTAATTATAAAAGACATCATTGCAATATTTTATAAAGCAATATTTGGCACTCTGGTAGCATACCAAAATCTCATTTATTGCATGAAAATAACTCTAAGAAAAACATATAACTATGAATAGCTCCTAAATATAATGTAGAATATGACAGTTTATTATTGAGCACTGAAAAAAAGGTGAATGAAAATTTTGTTCCTGAACAAGAAGAGGAGGAGAATTATACTTGTTGTGATGGTGACTGTTTTGGTGCTCTGATCCCTTTGAGACATACCTCCAGCCTGGATTTTTGCAGGTCAGTAGGAGGAGTCATATGGACTTTTCTCAAACTTGGATCCTCCAGATTTCAGCCTCCTGAGTAGCTAGAATTACATGTGAGAGTCACCTGGGCCTGCTGAGAATTAAGTGCTATTTTGTGTGTCCTATATCATGCTTTTCAGTAATGATTCCGTTTCTTGTCTTTTTTCCTTAGTGGCTAAAAATTCCCTGAGACTCTGAGGACACAGGCTGGGCATATATTATTTTGTGCTTACCTCCTGCATTTTTATAATGCCCAAATAGACATACACTATACGCAATATGTAATTTGTTTGCTCATAAAAAGCACCATTACTTGATTGAAAATAGCATATATATTGTGCAATTTACAAACTAAAGACATAGCTAACTCATTTCAAACCATGACTTTGAAGATGCTTACATACAATTTCTGATCTTCAAAGAAATAATATCCACACAGAATATGCTGTTGAAAACATGTCATTCCCATACACTTGCTATTATCTGAAAATGTGCTATAAAACCATCCTTTTGATTTCAGAAAAACAAAGTGGTTCAAACCGTTGTGTCATTTATAGCTGCTATTTTTTTGAGCAACTGATCAAGGAAATCAGACTTCTTAAGGAAATTGGAAATATGTAAAGACCAGTAGAAGGCATCCTGAAAGCATGTTTTATTTTATAACACTGCATAAGTGAAATCTTTTGGATTTAAATTTGAACCACTCTTAACTCACTTGTAATACAATGTACAGTAAGGAAGCCATAATAAAATTAAGGCTCAGTTTAACAAGCACTAAATCTTCAGTTCTCAAATATGCATTGCATATTTGGCTTATAGATGAAAATCAAATTATCAGAAAATCAATAAACACATTATTTAGAAAAGTGTTTCCTAAAGGATATCTGAGACTAGGTAACAGTATTCCAGATCTTTGTTTTTTTTCTAAGCCCACAGCCTAGAATTTTAATATCTCTTGAGAAACATGAGTATTAAAAGCTTCTGAAATCAGTACTCTAACTTTACAAATGAACATATAGAATCACAGAGGTGAAGCCATCATTGATTGTTGGCATAATCCAAAACCCAAAGCCAACTAGCACATAATTTCTTGTCTCACACACTATCAGTGAGATTCTGAGGGATATTTCTGATCTATCTCATACAATGTAATGTTAACACAGATTTGAATATGCTTGTGAAATTACATTTATGGAAACAAGGAGGATACTGTCTTTGACCAAAGAGACAAAGAGCACATCAGTATCAGTTCTGGCTCTATATGCAGACTAAGACTATTTAGGGACTAGGAGGAATAAAAATATTATAAATAAATAAGTAGAATATTATAATAAATTATCATTTTTTAAAAAACTCTATGCATAACCAAAAACACAGTTTTAAGCACAGATTTATTTACATAAGATTTCATTTGGGAATTTCAAACTTTCTCCCAGTTTGTTCCCAAAGCATCTACTGGTACAAGTACTTAAAGAAAATAAAAGCTAATTTTAAAAATAGAAATACAGTTTCAATAAGACTGTAGCTCTTAAAACCCCTGCATCTTAGAAGATAAGATAAATGATTTCTAGGCGACTTTTTCAAGCTTTGAGCTTTGAAAGTCTTCCTAATATACAAATTCTTTGATTGCTGGTAGACTCTGATTGATTGCAAATAGTACATTTTGTGTAATTGACAAGCTAAAGACAGAGATAACTCACTTCAAAAACATTCACTTTGAAGATATTTAGTTATAATAATTTCTGATGTTCAAAGAAATACTATCCACTGGGAACTTGGGTACATATTTCTCTACAAGGGATAATTTGCCCTAAGCAATTACAGAGCATACATTTTCATATAATCCAACTTTCAGAATTCTTAGACAGCTAAGCCATGTCTGTTGCAAAGGTGTGAGGTACAGGAACATTTAAGACCTATTAAGCATAATGACCTCTCCATCTTGTTAAAGAAAATTAAAGGACAATTTCTTCAATGAGACTTTTCACAGTTAAAATGATGAAAGACTAGAAGACAAATGAGTTATAATCAGGATGGCACAAGAAAGAGAAACATGAATTATTAGAGCTGGCTTTATTAATATCCAGATACTACTATTTTTCCTTGTAGTTTATACAAGTCAGACCAAACTACATCTAAACATTGAAACTGGCATTAAAGCATTTGTACATTCTATGTATAAAAGCTTGACTATTGCTGGGCATGGTGGCTCACGCCTGTAATCCTAGCTACTTAGGAGGCTGAGATCTGAGGATCGCAGTTCAAACCAGCTGGGGCAGGAAAGTCTGTGAGAATCTAATCTCCAATAAACCACTCAGAAAATCAGAAGTGGCGCTGTGGTTCAAGTGGTAGAGTGCTAGCCTTGAGCTGAAGAGCTGAGGAACAACGCCCAGGCTCAGAGTTCAAGCCCCATGACAGACAAAAAAACAAAAACAAACTAACAAAAAAAACTTGACATATTAAATAATTTGGAAAGAAATTATTCTTTTTAAAAATTGTGAAAATACCATACAGAAGGGTTACATGAGCAAGGTAATGAGTACATTTCTTATCAAGCATTGTTGCCTCCTCCTTTGTTTCCCCTTCCCATCCCTTTCCACCCCCATTCCTTCTGCTCCCCCCCACCCCCACCCCCCAAGCCAAAGTTGTTAAGTTCGTTTTTCGACATAACATCTTGTACATCTCATTGTTGCAATGGGTCCACCTGTATCCTTATTTAGACAATTTGTTTTTGCCCTTCCCCTCCCCAAATTATACCAACATCAAATACAGTGAAAACAGGGGTTATACTGTGGGGGAGGGACATACAAAGCAACAAAGAAATCATCATAGATAGATAAATAGATAAATAGATAGATATGTTAGAAACAATCGCAAGAAAGAAAAACCTTTTGAGTCCTTATCTTGGGGTTCATTTAGCCTAACATCAACTTATTTGACCTTTTCTACTTGTCCCTGACATATACTAGTTATTTCAAATAAGGGAAACCATGGGACCTATGTTTCTTTGGGCCTGGCTTACTTCACTTAATATAATTTTTTCCAAGTCTTTCCATTTCCTAACAAATGGGGCAATGTCATTCTTTCTGATGGAGGCATAGAATTTCACTGTGTATATATACCACATTTTCTTAGTAGATGAATAGATTATTCTTAAGTGTTAGCACCCTCCAAATATTGTTTAAAAGTAAGATTAAAAAATTTGAAATTGACATTGCTGCTGTTTTGTTCTGGTTGGACTGTGAACCTCCGGATTTCATGAGTTGAGAGCTTGGTTTTTAAGCATCCGATTTAGCAAAATCTGCAAACTGTCTCATAAAATTTCTATGCACTAGATTTTTCTAAATAGTAAAAAAAAAAAAAAAAAACTACTTAACTGATTTCAAGGCCTGTTTTATTTCAAAGTTTCAGTTCAGTATTTATATTGTAAAGCAACAATTAGGCCTAGCCTAGTAAAGAAGTTGCCTTGAGCAGTAGCTAATAGAACATTTCAATCTCATTATGAACAACTCTTGGAAAGAAGTAGAGCAATTGCTACAGACCCCAACTTCTGACGATATGTTAGCAAGAAAGCAAATAAATAAACCAGCTTATGGATTCATTCAGCCTACCAGGCCGGTACTGTAGGGTTTCCACCCATCCCCCAGGTACCCTGGCCATCTTTCATGGTAGCTTTTTCAAGATTCTTTTTCTCCCATTCACCACTCACTAATGCCAGTTCTAATTTTCTCCCCAAATGAAACAAACCAGGCCATTTTCCCCACGCCACGGCCTAGGTTGGACTGACTGTGGTAGCCGACAACTTCCTGCATTCCTCTGAATACCTTGGAACTAGTTGTATCTTTAACCACCTTATGGTAGCTTACAGACCACCACTAGCCACTTCTGGCCCTTCTCCCTTCTCAACCTCCTCATTCCATTATTTCACCACCAACAATCAAAACAGTCTTTCACGTGGCAATTCTGTCCCAATGCCTCTAAGGTGTCCTCAGCCCTATGCAGGCCTGTTTCTGTTCTGCTCTCTCAGTGCATTTAGAAGAAAAACTAGCTTTGATTATTACATTGTTTGGTTTTCTTGTTATTTTTTAAATTCCACTTCAAAAAATTTTATTGTCAAGGTGATATACAGAGGGGTGACAATTACATACGTGAGGTAGTGAGTACATTTTTTATTTCTGTTCCCTTCAGCAGACAATAAATGCCTAGATGAAAAACTGACACCCCATGTTCATAGAACAAGTGGGAATACTGTTGGGAGAATATGGGTTGGTTGGATAATGGAAGGAAGTTGTTCTTTTCGTCTTATTCGTTGGCATTGACTAGTGGTACTCAACTGCTTTACATTCCATGGCCAGAACCTGTAACTACAGACCATAACTCCTCTTAGAATTCTCCTTAGCCCTAGTTTTGTTTTTCTAAGTACTCTGTGACCAGAAAATATTTCTCAGAAGCCCCAAACAGCTTTTTAATTTCTTTGCTATACTATTTTCCATAATACTCCAATAATTGGTAATGAGTTCATCATTAATTCTGGTCAGTAATTCTCTATGCTAAACATTTAATAAGTCGTGTAAACCATGAGGACGAGAAAGAGTTGCTTCTGGGTGATGACTAGGCATGCTACCAAATTCCTGTATGGCATACCAAAAATTATCCGGCCCCCAAATGTCACTAAAGCCAATGTTCAGAAGTTCTTCCAAGCTAAATGCTAGAGTGTCATCCTGAATATGTGTCCTGATGTTAGCTCTCAAGCTTTGAGAATATTATATAAGACTCAGCTATATGAAATTTCCAAGATATTAAAGATGTTATCCACTATATTGAACATTGCTTCCTTTAAGAAAAGAAAACAGTTTTATTTTCAGGACAAGTCATACTTTTTATTCAATAAGTCTTTTAAGTTTGTTTGTTTATCTATATTCCTTTTTCTGCTAGCATATTAGAGCCAAACTTACTGCCCACATAAAACAGTAAAATAAACCTGCAGTATTAATTCCTACCAATTTTATTGCTATACTTATGACTTTTTATATTTTTATTTCTTTGCATCCAAATTTCTTAAGATGTTTCTTTCCCTCTGTCAGGGATATTCAAATCTATTTAGTGACGAAGCAATGCTTTCACATTTAAGTGACTGATTAAATGTATTAGACAAAAGGGAACCATTTGTCAGGATTTTTTACTCCCTCATCTTTCTTGCTCACAAAAATTATTCTACTATTTGAGCCAAGATGCCTTCATCCCAGTTTGTTGCTGGATAATTGGAGATGAAGTTGCCAGGACTTCTCAACTCTAGGTAGCTTGAAACCATGAGCTTCAGACCTCAGCTTCCTGAGAAGCTAGGATTATAGTCTGAGCCACTGGCATCCAGCGCTGAAAAACATTATTTAGATTGATACAGCTTTCAGAGGGAAAAATAAGGTAATAAATGTATTACCACTTATGGTGTCATAGAAAAACAACAGTATATTAAATTTGGAATGGACTCACAGATGATAAAGCCAAGTCTTTCAGTGTACATTGGAGGGAAAGTTGATTCAATAAATTAGATGAATTATCTAATTTTACACAGTCATATCAAAATTACACACAAGTGTCTTGATTTCCATTTTCCTGATGGCTATTTGCATGAATAACCAGTATTCTAAATTTCTGCTCCCATGTATTTCAGGCACAGTAGACTTGTGGGTAGTGCAATAATCTATCATTTAGGAAGCCAGCATTATTTTACATTTGAAAGTACTTATGCTTTATATATGAAGAAATGACACCATCTGCTTAGAGTTCAAATATACTAACCTCTTACTTTCCTGTAAGAATTTGTGAAGGAGAATGTTGCTTATTTCTATTGTATCACTAAGGAAAGATAACATGAGTGTCTAATACTGAGAGAATGAGGGATGAGCAGATACAGTATTTGGGAAAGATCTTGGGTGAACTATGATTCATTTGAAAGAATCTCATACGCATTAAAAAAAAACTATGTATGTCTTTGAATTATATAGGGCATGGTTTCTTGCCTTAAATAAAATGTGGTTAGCTATTCCATTTTTCTAATTTCTTTCACATGAATTCATGTTTGTTTACTTTTTTACTAAAGAAAATTGGGACATTTTTCAAGTTTGATATCATTACTGAATTATTTTGTTTGTTTATTTATTTATTTATGTGCTGGTTCTGGGGCTTGAAGTCAGGGCACTATTCCTGACCTTCTTTGTGTTCAAGGCTAGCATTCTACCACTTGAGCCACAGCATCATTTCCATTTTTTTCCTGAGTAGTTTACTGGAGCTAAGAGTCTCACAGAGTCTCTTGCCCCAGTTGGCTTCAAACTGTGATCTAGCCTCCTTCATAGGATTATAGGCATGAGGCACCAGCACCTGGCTTTGAATTATTATTCTTAATAATTCTTATTATCATTTTACATTAGAAAAACAATGAGCTTAATCAGGCATGGTGGTGCATGGATATAACCCTAGGTACTTGGGAGGTATTGATCAAAATTGGGACAGCAGTTTAAGGTCATCTCAAGGAAAATGCTAATGAGATTCCACTTCAACCAACAAGCTGAGCATGGTGGTCCATGCCTAAAATTCTAGCTATGAAGGAAACATAGAAAAGGAGTATGTGGCCCAGAGCCATTCCTGGGAAAACCCACAAGATTATATCCAGAAAGATAATTAAAGTAAAAAGGAGATACCTGCCTAACAAGTAGAAGGCTCTGAATTCAAACTCCAGTCTTGCCAAACAAAGCCAGGGGAAAAAAAGCAATGAGCTCAAATTTGTTCTTTTCTACTTTTCTAGTCTTTAAATAAAAAGCATACCATTAAAGCAGAAACTATTGGTTTTCTTCTTTATAATATAAAGAATATATTGTATTATTAAACATTACATTAGTGTATCAGTATTATGTATTATAATACTATATGATATATATTATACTATAGAATAGGTATTTGATAAAATTACTGCTTAAAATACAAGAATAAATAAAGCTTGATGTAGGTGTCTTCTAAAGGTTATTCACATTTGGAGAAATCACTCATCATGTTAATTTTTACATCCAACCTACCAGTCAAATTTCCTTAAGAATGAAGTGACAAGCACAAAATTACTTTTTATAAAGACACATCAGTCAGTGTAGATCATCATATTTTGGTGTGTGACTCTGTTTGTCTATGTGAATATTGACATATAATGGTACCTCTCTTAAATTAACGATATATTTTGTTTCTTTGAAAAATTTCAGTTTACTTATAAACCTTAAGTGCAACAAAAATCATCTTGGAACACAGTAACCTTCTAGCTGTTCCTAAAGGATTTTTTAATTTCCCTGAATTACTACCACCATTATTTGATATTAAAGACGCTTTAAGTGCCAATATATTATGAGCAGTCATATGCTATAAAAAGAAGCTAATTCTTGATTTGTATGTTTTATGTCAAATGTAAGGTATTAGAATGAATCAGGAGTAGAAAGTAAGCCAAGTCAGTGAGACTTTCCTTTTCCTCTCCTCTTCTGCCTTGACTTATTTTTCTCTCCTCCTCTTTCTTCTTCTCCCCCCTCTCCTCCTCCTCCTTCTCCTCCTCTCCTTCTTCTCTTCTTCTTCCTCTTTGTTAAACAATGTATCAAAAGCAGTATTTTTATATCACTTAACACATTACAAATATTTGGTGTTCTAAGACATGTACCAGAAAAACTTTTCTGTTTCTACTTCAGTGAGGTATCCACATAAGCTTTTATTGTGTAGTTTGAAGAGGTTAGCACTTCTGTTATTAACCACAATTTTCAAGAGTTTATAACAGTGTTAAAATTCCTTTTTTACCTTTTCTTGATATTGCAAGAAAATTCAATTATATGTTTGGGAACTCAAGAAGACTCATTTTAAGAGTTTTTAATATGTCTCTTTTGTTATTTTATACTAAAACCAGAACAGACTTTTCTTTCAACACAAAGATTGAAATTTCAAGACACCACAGGAATAATCAGCCTTATTTTATTCACAATAGTTGATGTGAATGTTCTCTATTTCAAGAAAATAACCTAAGCAAATAAAAGACGAAAGAGCAAACCCCAAATTTATGACTTTTAAATTTTTATTAAATTAATTTTTTACATCATCCTTATTTTTCTCTTTCAAATGTAAATGGTAAGGTTATTGAACCACACTAGAAGAACAAAGGAAAGATAGTGATACAAAATAGAAACAAATATAATAGGGATAACTTGTTAAGATTACCAATAGCTTTCAAAAATCGTTACTGAGCCTTTTTTTTACATTTTGGTTATATAAAAATATGCTTTATGTAGTCACATAATGTACATATTCTTTACATCCTTAGGTAGTTAGGACCCCAAAGATGGAAACATTCTAAAGAATTTTTGACCTCTACTTTCTTACAAGTATATTTAATTTCTTTAACTGGAAAATTTTATCTGTTTAACATGATAATATAAATACCCTTTCAATTATTAAAAAATAGCCCTTTCCTCTTTGTTCATACAATGTCTTGTGCTTTATACAGTTATCATAGTCATTTGACAGAGTAGAGTGTTAGAGTGTGCAAAGAAGAATGAGAGCTTTGATGCTTAAAGATATTTGGCCCTGGGCAATGCTGCACTACAAATAATTCCTGTGTCAATGGTACAATGAACAATATGATACTTACTAATTCTTACTATATTTAGTCTTTGCTTTTCAAGGATTTCCTCTTTTTAGATAATTTGAGATTCCATATTGGGATGTACTGACTTGAAAAATATGCTGTTATTAATTGCTAATGTTGTTTTTTGTGTTAGTATTGTCTTTATCTTACTATTTGACATACCAGATAAAGATTAGAAAGTATTTTTTAATAATTTCTGCTTCAAAAACTGTGTTTACACTAGATTTCTAACAATTAATTTCTCACTTTCAACTAATACACATAATTTTCTTCCTTCATAATTCACTATTAATATGTAAGTAAGAAATTCAGTGCTAATATGGCATAACTATAATTTTAGCCATGCACATACTAGCTTGTACTTCCTGTAGTATCAGAAAAGTTTCAAAGTAGAACATGGGTTTTAAAAGCATATTCCATTATGTATTCATTTTATCTATATTATATTCAGAGCTAAACATGGAAGACAGATGATGTGATTATTTCTTTTCCATGTTGTAAGAGCTCCTAGTTAAGCAGAGTGTCTGAGAGAAATTAAAAATAAATGTTAATCTAAAAAATAAATTAACATCTGAGAGTGAAAGAGTTTGTTCTTAATAGTGAGCTAAAGATCTTTCATCTGTTCTTTGTGCACCCTGCCATGCTAGACTAAAGGAATCAAACCCACCATGAAATTCAAAGATCAATTTAAATTATATTATGAAACAACATAATCTCTCTGTGTCTGTCATTCAGAACTTTAGAAGTGCTAACATCTTTTGCTTCAATTCTATGTCTGAGTTGAGTTTTTGTAGCACAAATACACAGCAAGTAATCTCGCCTTAGTGTTCACTGAGAGCTGACAGAATTATCTCTAGGGTAAAATAGTTTCTCTTAGTAAGTTATACATCATTGAAAAACTGTCCATAGATGTTTTAATTCTAGTAACAAATTGGGAACGTGCAAATGGCAGCATCAGATCCAACTCAAAATTTGTCAAAAATATTGACTACAGTGACATTTTTATTGAGCCCTTTCAAGAATGAGTTTCAGTAATCAATAATTGATCAAAATAGTGTTGAGTCCAGTGAGGCAAAACTGAAACATAGTAGACTACTTTCCATTAACATTTTGAACACATAGTTATTGCATAAATTTGGCTTTAAAGTTTTCTTCTACTTATTAAAATCTTTAATATAAAAATATTTTGGAATAGTATTTCTGGCAAGACCTGAATTACTCTAAATTATAAGAGTTTCCATGCTCTTCCTTCAATATGCTTGGCCTTTGGTTGTTAGTAATGCAAAGCTATGAACTCTCCCCTTCCTCAAATGTCCATTAAATGACCTTCAGTGACCTTCAGCTGTAATTCTGCTGAAAAATTTAAATTTGGAAGTCAAATTTATATTCATACCTCAAACGTGTGTTGACATGGACTAAGATACCCTATGTCAGTCAGGAGTGGATTCTGGACATGACTGGTGTCTAAGAAATACCTTCTTAAACAGGAAGATCCACTTTTCAAACAAACCTCAATATTGTATAGCCAAAAGAAAACCCTTCCAGGTGCTGGTAGCTTATACCTAGAATCCCAGCTACTCAAGAGGTTGATAGTTCCAAGTCAGCTTGAGCAGCAAAGTCTGTGAGACTCTTAGCTCCAATTAACTACCAAAAAGCCAGATTTGTGCTTCAAGTGATAGAGTACCATCCTTGAGCATACAAAGCTAAAGGACGGCACCCAGACCCAATCACCAGCACAAGCCCAATCACCAGCACAAGCCCAATCACCAGCACAAGCCCAATCACCAGCACAAGCTGAAAAAAAAAAGTCCAGAAAAATCTGAGTCCTCATTGGCCTCAACTGCTCTACACTATTTTGTCCAATATATAATCAAGCCTTGGATACATGCTACACAAAACATCAGCTAGGGAAATTAAGTACCTTATAATTTTGGGTCAATTTTTATATACTAAAACACATAAGAAATGTCATTTCTTTGTGGTCTATTCTTTGTTATCTCCAGGAATACAAAACCTCTCCCATAATTGATTTCAGTATTTGCCACAGTCTTATTTATGACTCATTTCCATGTTTCCTATGGTTTACTTGTTTGTTTTCTGACAGCACAGGACATACTTGGGAACACTTCCAAAAAACTCAGAAATAAATTACTCAGAAATAAATTCTCACAGAGGTCTTCAATTTTTTTAACCTTCCTTACTCTGTTTTCACACTATTTATTTAACCCTTGCTGTTACTTTAGTTCAAACAACCACAAAAAATTTTAGCTATAATCTTTTACATGTATACATATAATATATAAACGTATTACATATACATGTAAATATATAAAAATATATAGAGAGAAGTTGCAGATTATTCTGGCCTTTCTTTTGGCTAGGAAACATGAAACTTTCTTTGAAACATGTCTTTCTGCCTAAAAACCTTCTTATAGAATTATTCTCTACTTGATTTTTTGTATTAATGGTAATGTTATCAATATTCTCCTCATATTCCCAATCTTCCAGTAATAGCCCATTGTGATACACATTGCCACCCCAGATTGGCAAATTTTCTTTTTTTTCTCTTACCAAACATTTATTTAAAAATTAAGATATAATACATACAAATAATATATAAAGATGGATTTCTTTTTTTTTAATTGTGAAAATACCATACAGAGGGGTTAAAATTGCATGGGCAAGATAATGAGTACCTTTCTTATCAAGCATTGTTGCCTCCTCTTTTGTTTTCCCTTCCCATCCTTTCCTATCCCCCACCACCCCTACCCGATCCCCCCCCCAACCAAAGTTGTAAAATTCGTTTTTCGACATAACAACTTGTACATCTCATTGTTGCAATGGGTCCACCTGTATCCTTATTTAAACAATTTGTTTTTCCCTTCCCCTCCATAAATTACACCAACATCAAATACAGTGAAAACAGGGGTTATACCATGGGAGAGGGACATACAAAGCAACAAAGAAATCATCTTATAAAGATGTTAGAAACAATAGCAAGAAAGAAAAATTATTTGAGTCCTTATCTTAGGGTTCATTTCACCTAACATCAACTTATCTGACCAATTCTGCTTGTCTCAGACATATACTAGTTATTTCAAATAAGGGAAACCATGGGACCTATGTTTCTTTGGGCCTGGCTTACTTCACTTAATATGATTTTTTCCAAGTCTTTCCATTTCCTTACAAATGGGGCAATGCCATTCTTTCTGATGAAGGCATAGAATTCCATTGTGTGTGTGTATGTGTGTGTGTGTATCACATTTTCTTGATCCATTCATCTACTGAGGGGCATCTGGATTGGATCCATATCTTAGCTATGGTGAATAATGCTGTGAGATAAACATAGTTGTGCTGGTAGCCTTAGTATGGCCTTGTTTGTGATTGGTTGGGTAAATGCCACAAAGTGGGATTGCGGGGTCATAGGGGAGCTCTATGTGGAATCTTTTGAGGAACCTCCATACTGTTTTCCAAAGTGGTTGAACAAGTTTACATTCCCACCAACCGTGCAGTATGGTTCCCTTCTGTCCACATCCCCTCCAGCATCTGTTGTTATTAAAGTTCTTGATTTCAGCCATTCTAACTGGGGTGAGGTAGTATCTCAATGTTGTTTTGATTTGCATTTCTTTTATGTCTAAGGAGGTTGAGCATTTCTTCATGTGTCTATTGGCCATCCTTCTATCCTCTTCAGAGAACTTTCTCTTTAAGTCTTTAACCCACTTATTTATTGGGCAGTTGTTTCTTTGAGGATTTGTTGTTGGGGGATTTAATTTTTTGAGTTCCAGGTATATTTTAGATATGAGACCCTTGTCTGTTTATGGCTAGTGAAGATCTCCCAATCCATGGGCTTTCTATTGATCTTGCTAGCTAAAAAACGATGGTTAGATGTCATGAAGTAGGTGGCAATGCCTTAACCGTATACGTGTTGTCAGGCCCAGGGGCCTCTTCCATCCTTGTCAAGGGGAGTGCTAACCTTCTCTCCTTTCATACAACACTGGCAAATCATTTTCATCCCCAGTGCCAACTCCTATTATTGACCATGGAAAGCCTATGTGCTTTGTTGAGAAAAATTCTGAGAATGAACTTGAAATGGGTAGGGAGGAATTAGGTGTTCCACTAGTGTAGTCAGCCCTGAGGCTCCTCTTTAATCCATCTACTTCTGTATGATAGTCATTGATATTTCTAAAAAATAGCTCAGATTATGCTGGTTACCTGCTTAAAAGTCTTCATTTTTCCCTTATCTACCTGACAAAACCTAATTGTTTTGAATATTTGCCAATAATCTAGTGCTAAACATGTTCTTTATTGCTTCTCTTTCATTTTTATGTCTTTTGTGGAAATACACACTGAATATTCTTATCATCTCACAATTTTGTATTCTTTGTGTCTATCAAAAGACATGAGGTCTAAATCCTAACTCTTATATCAACACAAATACCATTTCTTTTACTTAACTTTTCCAGTCTTTTTCAAGCACTACTTAAAAGTTTTCCTTCAGCTTTCCCAAAGTCTCCTGAAAAGAATTCTTTTGGGTTGTCACAGGCTGAGAAAGAAATCAGAAAAAAAAATTGATTGACAAAAGACTTGAATATAGGCTGGGAAGGTGGCTCAGTGGTAGAGCGCTTGCCTTGCATGCATGAGGCCCTGGGTTCTGTTCCTCAGCACCACATAAGCAGGGGGGAAAAAGCCAGAAGTGGCTCTGTGGCTCAAGTGGTAGAGTGCTAGCCTTGAGCTGAAGAGCTGAGGGACAGCGCCCAGGCCCAGAGTTCAGGCCCCACGACTGGACCCCTCCCCCCAAAAAAAGACTTGAATATAATAAAAATAATTCAGTATAAACTTAACCAAGGAAGTTGACAGAGATCTACAATAAAAACTATACAACTTTAAAGAAAAATGAGAAAAAAACCACCAGAATGGAGAAAAATTCCCTTGCTCCTGGACTGAAAAATTAATATGTTGTAAATGGCCACATTTCCAAAAGACATCTATAGTTTCAATGCACTGCCCATCAAAATCCCAATGCCATTCTTTGTTGAAATAGAAAAATCAATTCTAAAATTCATATAAAGCCATAAGAATAGCAAAAGTCATCCTGATCAGAAAAAATAACATGGAAATAACAGAATATTGGACTTCAAAGTATGCCACAGAGTCACAGGAACCAAAACAGCATAGCACTGCCACAGAACCTATATGAAGACCCATGGAACAGAAACACCCAAAATAATTTTATTTTATTTTATCTTAAATAAAGGAGACAAAAGCATACACTGAAGAAAAAATAGACTCTTCAAAATTAGTGAAAACTGGTTATGTCCAGACAGGAAACTGAAACTCCTATGTAGGATCATGTACAAAAGGTCACTACAAATGGACCAGAGATCTGAATGTACAACCTGAAACTTCACAACCTCTGCAGGAAAACATAAGGGAAACTTTGAAAGACATAGGCACAGGTAATTATTTTCTGAATAAGATTGCAATTGCCCAGAAAATAAGAGCAAGAAAACAAAGAGCACAGCATGAAATTAAAAAGTTTCTGCATATTGAAAGAAACAATTACCAGAGTCAAGAGACAATCTACAGAACAGCAGAACATCTTTACCATTCAACAAATGAAAGATGAATATTCAGAATATTTGCAGAGTTAAACAAAATTGAACCGTAAAAGAACAAATAACCCAATTAATAAGTGGGCAAATGAGTTGAACAGACAACTATCAGAAGAGGGACCAGTAGCTAATAAATATATGAAATGTTCAACATCCTAAGCTTTAAAGAAAATGCAAATCAAAACTACAGTAAGGTTTTTATCTCACCCCAGTAAGGATGGCAATAATCAAGAAAGCAAACAACTATCATGGATGTGGAGATAAAGGAACCCTTACCCACTGCTGATAGGAATGTAAACTAGTACACCAATTTTGAAAACAAAATGGAGTTTCCTCAAAAAAATTCTGAAGTCTATCTACTTTACGACCTTACCATACTACTCTTGAGCATGCATCTAAACAAACATAAATTAATATACTAGAACCTGCTTACCCCTTGCTTATTCCAACTCTGTTCACAACAGCCAATAGCAGCTGAGATACCTATCAACCCATGAATGGGTAAAGAGAATATGGTGTACAACTACCATGGAAGATTAACACAGCCAAAAAAGGAAAAGTAAATAGTCTATTTTCAGGGAAGTGGATGTACCGGAAAGCAATATGCTGACTATGTCCAAAATGCCAAATAGAAAGTTTTCACTCATCTGTAGCATCTACAATGGAAAGAGAGGCATATACAGAGATATAAACATGCAAATATACAAAATAATTCTAAGTGCAGGACTTTTGGGGGCAGTAAGGACAAAGGGAGACAGAGAAAGATAATAATGGGAGATGACTAATAGTGAAAGATGTTGAGCACATGCATATAAATGGCATGAGGAATCTCACTGATTGCTGATGAACAACAGTGGGAAGATGGAGAAATAGAGTGAGTTTGACTCTAATGAATGCATATGTGAAATGCCATGAAATAACATGAAATTGTATTCTTTGTACAATTACTATCACTAAAAAAAAAAAAAAGCCAGGCACTGGTGGCTCACGCTTGTAATCCTATCTACTCAGGAGGCTGAGATCTGAGGATCGCAGTTCAAAGCCAACCTGGGTAAGGAAAGTATTTGAGACTCTTATCTCCAAAAACCACCAGAAAACCAGAGTGGCACTGTGGCTCAAGCAGTAGAGTGCTAGCCTTGAGCTGAAGAGCTGAGGGACAGCGCCCAAGCCCAGAGTTCAAGTTCCAGGACTGACTAATAATAAATGACAGGAAGGGAACAGGCTCTGCTGGAGGATGAGTGCAAGCCAATGGAAAGGTTGAATGAAGGTGAGTGCAGTCAAAGTAGTTTATATGCACATATGAAATAGAAAAATGACACCTGTTGGAATTGATTGAAGAAGAGAAAAGAGGATGAGAGGCAGTGATGGGAGGAAGCATTTGAATGGACGACATTAGATGTCGTCCCTTGTATAATTACTAGATGCTAATAAAAATTCTTAAAACAAAAAAAAGAGAAAGAATGGTAATCCTACCTACTGAGGATCATGGTTCAAAGCCAGCCTGGGCAGGAAAGTCGTGAGATTATTATCTCCAATAAACCAGCAGAAAACTGGAAGTGGCACTGTGGCTTAAGTGTTAGAGCACTAGCTTTGATGTTAAGAGTTGAGGGACAGCACCCAGGCCCAGAGTTCAAGTCCCATGACCAACAAAGACAGACAGAGAGAGTGGGGGAGGGAGATTTTTTAAATTTTTACATCTATAAGTAGTTGTACACATGGGTTTCAAATCAACACATCGATTTATGAGTACAATGCATCTTCAGCTGAGGCTATAGTTCAGTAACTGAATGTTTACCTAGCATACGGGAGGCCCTGAGTTCAGGTTTAGTGTTCAAGACCACACACACACACACACACACACACACACACACACACACACACACATACATACACGGAATAACCTTTCATGCAAAACAGCTCATTCTCTGATTTCTCTGATTTTTATTCATTACATTGAAGAATATATCTTTTTTTACTTTGATCTTCTCTCAGAATTGAAATAGGTGGTAGGTATTTTAAAAGGTTTTTTGTTTTGTTTTGTTTTGTTTTGTGTGTGGGTCGTGGGTCCTGAACTCTGGGCCTGGCACTATCTCTCAGCTCTTCAGCTCAAGGCTAGTGCTCTACCACTTGAGCCACAGCGCCACTTCCAGTTTTTTCTGCTTATGTGGTGCTAAGGAATCGAACCCAGGGCCTCATGCATGCAAGGCAAGCACTCTACCACTGAGCCACCTTCCCATCCCCTAAAAAAGTATTTTTGACAAGTTATTAACAATATTATTTTAATCAACATGAATTTCAAAATATAAATTTAGCAACCCACTATTGGTTTTCTATATTGTTTATTCTTTTCTATAAAGAGTATATGTTGTGCTATATATATATATATATATAAAACACATATATATACTGCTAATTGAGAACTATCTCACAGTGTAATGCTGTAGTCAGAGAAGCACAAAACAATAATAGGTAAGTCTTGGTAGGAGTTATGATTGCTTTGAAACCAAATACTACAATGGTCTTTAATAGTTATTAAATATGTTTACATGAAAACATGGACAGATATACTTGTGTAGGGATACCACACACTCATGTAATATGTAAAAGTTTGCCTGAGTTATGAATCAAGGCTTCTGCAACCTTTTAAGGTTCAGTTATAATTTGTCACATTAAATTTCCAACCTGGCTAAAAAGCAATACATACTTAGATATGTGTTCCTAATGAAAGGTAGCAATATGATCTGACCTCTAGGTGTGAAAGAAGTGCAGTATCTCAGCCCCTTCCCAGGTCCTACTGAATTAGTCTGCATTTTGACAAGATCCCCAGGTCATTCTTGTTGTAATCAACCTTTAAGAAACATGGGTCTAGAAAACTGAAATCACCTTACAATATTAGAGGATACTAGTGCAGGTTTACACTACAAATTCTTTTGGAACTCTGATTTGAGTTATAGATATACCCACAAAAAGAAAAAAAATGACCTGGAACTCAAAAAATTAAATCCCCTAACAACAAATCTTCAAAGAAACAACTGCCCCATTGATAAGTGGGCTAAAGACTTGAAGAAAAACTTCTCTGAAGAGGAAAGAAGGATGGCCAATAAACACATGAAGATATACTCAACCTCCCTAGCCATAAAAGAAATGCAAATCCAAACAACATTGAGATACCACCTCACTCCAGTTAGAATGGCTAAAATCAAGAACTCTAATAGCAATAGATGCTGGAGGGGATGTGGACAGAAGGGAACCTTACTGCATTGTTGGTGGGA
>NW_012267269.1:10436146-10440363 GCF_000151885.1 Dipodomys ordii
TAATCCAGACTGTGAGACCCTGAGTTCAATTCCTAGTATCAGCAAGCACACAAAAATCCAAGGATGCTCAGATCCCCTGTACAAATAAAGCAATATAATATTTGTATGCAAGTTTACATATACTCCTGTATCCTAAGCTACATCTAGAGTATTTATAATACTTAACTCAATGCAAATGCCATGTTAATAGTTGTTACCCTGTGTTATGTAGGAGAGAAAAAGAACAGGCTAAAACTTAGTCTGTATGTGTTTGGTAGAAACAGTATTTTTCCAGCTGTTTTTGATTCCTTGTTGATTGGATCTGGTGATGCAGTACCCACAGTTGCACAAAGCTGAATGTGACATGTTTAATGACATTGCTTTACACTGGGATTTAGAACTTTTCAAAGATTTTTTGGTGGTTGGAATTTTTATCCTACAGATTTTTGGCATACAGTATTATTTCTTAAGTACCATTTCTAAGTCTGTGTCTCTATAAATAATTAATACTATTAATTTTATACATTCTGGGCCAAATATCAGAGGATAATTGCTGAGATTTGCACAGTTTTTCAGCAAGAGTCACTGAACCAGATTGTCTTCTAATTTGGAAAACAATTATGTAGGAATAGTAAAATAAGAAAGCTCTGTAGAAAGCTTTAAGAATAATTTCTGAAAAAGAAGAAAAGAATTATCAGTGTCCAGGGTAGAGCCAACTGAAACAACAGATATGGATATAAATTTTCCTGGGGGGGAAACCAGCTCTAATTCTTTTCCCAAAGACTTACCAGTTCTCTTGTTCTTGGATGTTGTAGTAGGAAGTGAGCAAGCACTGTCCACTTCCCTTGCCCCCACCCCAAAACTGCTCCCCGCCTTCAAATCTGGACCAAGAAATTATGTCAGAGAAAAAGAAGTACCTTGATTACTAAAAGGGAGATATAAAGCAACCAGAAAATCAAAACCTTGTAAATAAGTCTATATTCTTTATTTTAGAAATAACATTATAATCTCTGTTCCTCCTCTCCAATCTTATTATAATGAATTACATGTCAAGATCTCCATAAATTACTTTGTTCTTTGATCATGATTTTTTAAAAGGTTGTTCTAGACCTAATTATTAGTTCAAACAAGAGAATTAAGGTCTGTACTTGAAGACTAGGGTAAAGTAAAGGAAAAGCTATCCGGAAGGTCAGAGTACAAAGGAAGCAAGCTTTGGAAATAAAGCATATAAAAACTAGGTGCTACAATTAGTTATAATATGTGAATCAGAGGCAATGACTGAGGCATGAACTCTTCATAAATTTGAACATGAAATGCTTGATTTGTAATATTTCCTTGTTCTTAAATAAGTTGTATTATAATTTCAGGATCTGATTATGTATGTACCTTTACGTATGCCTACCATTAGCAAAACAACTCTGTGTTTGTTTGTTTGTTTTTTCCACAGAAACAGAAATGCTTCATGCTTCTATTAGCAGAATAAGGTGGGGGCACTGTGAGAGTTCATTAAACCGATGGTGACCACTTGAGGTTGGCTGTGGCAGAAGACCAGCAAGCATAAGGTGTGTTATAGCACTAGCAAGGGTAACTAACGAGAATCATCAAGAAGGAACTAGGATTTCTGCTGTATAATGAGTGTGGGGAAAGGCGCTTGTAACTCCATAATTTCATTGAGTCTTAATTTCCTCTGATCTGGTTCTAAATGGGGAAAGGGAACAGGGTTTTGCAAGCAATTTACTTTGGAGATCCTTTCCTCAATATATCATGTGACACTAAATTTATTTATTTATTTTTTCGTGAAATGCTCCCAGATAATCTAATCTAAGGAGCCAAGGAATAATAAAATAAAAAGTAGATCAGACAGAAAAGACAAAGGGAAGTTGATAAAAGGAATTGAAAAGCCATCTGAAGATGAGTGAGCCATTTGAGGGAAGAACATTCTAGACATATAAGCAGACTTGATAAGGTAGAAGCATTACTGGCATGTTCAAGACATTTGGACAGTACCTGGAGCAAGGGAAGCCAAGGGAAGAATTATAAGGATTAAGAGCAAAGAAATACAATGCATCTTGATCTCTGTCTTCCCTTCAATATCTTCACCTCCCATTCCCTTGTTTTTCTCAGTTTTGTGACATACACAATGCATTCTTGCCTGCATTCCACTCACTTCCCCTTGCATTCTTCTGCCCTTCTCCTCTTGATCCTTTTGCAAGTACCCATTAGCAAGTAGCCATTTGCAAGTACTCATTTTGTTAGGCTTTGACTTAGTTTTTCTAAAGAATTATATACTATTTGTGTTCTGCATAGATTCTATTGTACTTCAGTTAATACATTTGGCAAATAGAAACAACATTTAATATATAAGCTAAAAAATAAGAAAAGTGAGGGGAGAGGATTGGGTGGAAAGACTGGATGGATGGGAATGTTAAAAGGTGAGGCATCATACTCATAAACTATTCTGTTGAATGGAATGTGGTTATATGAGGACAGTGTATAAAAGAAATATATATATATATATATATATATATATATATATGACAGGGAGCTAGACCCTGTATGGTTTTGTAAGATACTGAAAATTATCTGAAAATATATGAGAAATAATTACATAAAATATTATCTATTTGGAGATTGAGAAACAGGGTTTTATATGCTTAGATTTTAACTAGATTACTCTGCTTGCCAAGTTGAGCATAAGCATGGGAAAATGGGGTAGGAGTGTAAGTAGGAGCTTCAGTGAATGAGGGCCCTGTAATCTTCTAAGGAGTGATAGCATTGTGGACAATGTGTTTGAAATTGGGGGGGGGGGAGCATAACTTTGTGGCTAGGAATAAGGTAATGATTCAAGTAAAGCACTGCAATGAAAAGTCAAACCGAATTCTGAGAGTTAGGATTCTCTTTCAGAGATAAAATACATCCAAAGTTAGTGAGAAAACCAACAAATAACTGGTCAGGGCCCTTCTTCTTCCAACTCTAGAAGCTTCCTCTTCTAACTATAAAATCTATAATAGGTCTTTTTAAACAGAGGTATATTTGCTTGCTCTGTCTCCCCTGATCTATCCTAATATCTTGTAAGAGTCACATTTCTCTCTGGCATTCACATTATCTTCCTTATGACATTAATCACCAAACTGAATGAGCCTGAGCACATAGACTGTGCAGGCTCTGGCAGGTCCTATAAGCCCTCAACATAAAAGACCCTTGAATAAGCAGAATGAAGAGTTTGGCTGAAGAAGAGGGCAGAACTCAAGTTCCCTCATTTCTAAGCAAATGTTCCCTTCTGTACTTAGTATCTTAAATACCTCTCCTGTATAAATGTGTAAAATTAGCTTTTTAAAATATGCCATAAAATAATAAATGTACATCAGTTTGGATAATTGGATCTACTTCATGCATCAATTTTTTAAAGTAAGGCAATTCACGCCAGCTGAACACCTTTTAAGCCATTTAGTTTAGAGGAGGATGAATTATGCCTACATTAATTCAGTTGTCTTTATCTGTAACTTCTGAAAAAGGAAAAAAAAAACACATGGATATAATTAAAATACCAAGGGTATAATAGAAATAATCCCACATCAACCTTCTTTGATTCTATTCTTCTACTCTATTTCTGAGAATCTTTTCATTTTTGTTTTCTTAACAATTTGTAGGGGGGTGGGGGAAATTTCCTCTAGTGAAATAACATGATTTGTTACTGAGCATTCATTAGCTTCCAAGTTTTTTGTATGTATTAGGCCCATCATTAAATAACACATTTAGAGCACTAGTGTTTTTCACATTTTTACTAAAGAAACAACCAAAAGACAGTAATTTTCCTGAGAATATGTAGATAGCAAAACTTAAAATAGCTCCCTATCCATAATATTTTAGTTGTGGACAAGAAATTCCAATGGTCTACTTTTCTGATACTTAGGAAATAAAGCCTACTACACATATAAAAACAATTCCTCATTCAAAACATAACCAGTTCCTTATACTTGTTATTTTTGTTGTTGCATTAGTTTTTATTTTCTGACACTAAGAGTTAAAATGACTTAGAAGATGTTACCCTTGCATTCAAAGGCTTCAATCAAAAACAATAAATCAATAAACATAGTCATGCTGGTAGCTTTAGTGTGGTCTTGTTTGTAACCATTTGGGTAAATGCCCAAAAGTGGGATTGCTGGGTCATAGAGAAGCTCTATGTGGAGTCTTTTGAGGAACCTCCATACTGCTTTCCAAAGTGGTTGAACAAGTTT
>NW_012267269.1:10441163-10460213 GCF_000151885.1 Dipodomys ordii
AAAGGAGGAGGCTACAATGCTTGATAAGAAATGTACTCATTATCTTGCCCATTTAATTGTAACCCCTCTGTATAGTATTTTCACAATTAAAAAAAAAGAAATACTACTACAGTTTGAATAAGACAACTTAGATTTAAATATTTTGAAAAAAAGGCAGGGATGATAAAGGAAGGGGGAAGCAGAGGAAGAAGGATGGAGGGAGAGAACATAAATAACACCTATCTCATGTTTTATCAGAATAAATTAGAGAATACACATCAAAATCAACTTGTAAAATGAATCTTATTCAAATACAAGGTTTTGGTATTTTAAAAGATATATTTACTAAACTTAAATGTCACACTGCAAATCTGTCACTCTTCAATATCAGAAGCTTTATTAGGGAATTTTACTCAAATTCCTATGAAACTACTACATCCCAATAGCCTCCTCTCCCATAGCTGAGTCTGCTCTTTCCCTAGGCAACACTAGGCCCATTTAGTAGAGGTAGTAAATAGTTAGTCTCCACCTCCCTTTACCTTGGAAGGGCATTACTTTGGGACAGCTATCACCATAGAAAGAAGCAAGATCCCCTAAACCTCACAGGTCATGTGGGTCACGGGAGAGGGCACTCCTTTGGGACAGTTTTAACCATAGAAGGCAACAAGATCCACAAAACCTCAGAGGTTATAAAAGGTCACCCGAGACAACAGCTGGAACTTCTCACCTGTGAGAAAGGTCCTGCCAGTCCCTTTGCTGCCCATAAACCTTTTCTTTGTTCTTTGTAAAAAAAACCAAAACAAAAAAACAATAAATCAAAAGGCTGCTTAATGCAAAACAGCAAAATTGCATTAAGTTACTAAGAGCACACCTATCAAATGAAGCTGACTTTTATGGAAAATAAATATGAAAATAGATGCATATCTTTCATAAAATCTATACCAAGTTACAAGAATACCATCAAAATCCAAGCCAAGAAGAAATGGGATAAACATTTCCTGGTATAGGACAAAAGCTGTGCTTAAGTTTGTTCACATTAATTATCTTACAGTACCTCAATGAAAATCCTTAAGTCTGACAACCATCACATAAATAGAACTTTGAAGATATTTCTATCAGAATTTCGGAAGCTTGTCTCCATGAAATGTGAATGGCATCAAGTACACAGCAGTTGGTGAACAAAGTTATAGAAAATTCATGTAGAAAGACCTATATTATATTACCTCAAGGCAATATCCTAGAAGTTCTCTCATCCTTGGTTGTTTTACATAAATGTCCAAATTGTATAGGAAAATCTTAAATTAACCTAAGCTAATTCTGTACATTTTACTTATGATAAAAAACAATGAGGTGCAGAGAATTAAGTAAGGAGCTTGGCTGGGTCTCAAGCTTGCCCAGTAGTTTAGCATTGTCAAATAGGGTGGGGGTAAGGGGGAATCTTTTAAATGTGTCCTGGGGATACTAAGTGTCATTGTCAGCTTTGAATCTAGGATTATCTCTTCAAGAGAGGGAAAGTAAAGGGATATCTCAGGCCAACACATACTGATTCACTTGAGGCCAGTCTTGCTGCAGGTCCTTTGTGATCATATATTCAATCTCAGCATCACAAAACAAATGCTACCCTGTCCAATGAGACAAGCCTCCTGCCTTACTATTTACTACTGGCCTCCAGTTCCCAGGCAATCATTTACACCCTCTGATGTGGACCTTTTCATTCTTGCATTTGAAAGTAATTGTTTCTATGTACTTGAAATTTCAAAATCTATTACTTTTTCTATTGCGTATAGTTGATGCAGACACCCATTAACTTCGGTTACTATTTTGACTTCCTGACAAAAGAAATCTGTTTCTCTCTTACAGCCACAGATAGAGACCCTCCTTTGCTGACCAAGACAAAATTATAATATAAAGATAAATGAATTATAACATTTCTGACAATTGATGAATTAACATAAGATGACTGGATTTCTTTGCACTGTGAGAAAATAATAATTACTGTATCCTGATTGTTATGGACTTATAATTTCTTACATTTTGACATTGGAATTAGAAGCGCCTGGGCCCCTGGGCAAGGGAGGGGATAGGAATCTCAATTAAGATTTAGGTGATCAATAATAGAAATAGTTTGACAAAAATAATGACCTTGTTAATTTCTGCATAAATATCATGAACTTTCCAGTTTCCCCTGCCATAACACCTTACCAAGCTTTGCAGTTATCTTGGTCTAAGAAGTGAGGAATATTCGAAAGTTAATTATTAAGATCACTTTCTAAGACCTCTTTATGAGATGTCTCACACACACACACGCACACCACATACACACACACACACACACACACACACACACACACACACACACCCCTAGATTTGGGGTAAGAATATATTTAGTTTACAGAAGAAAGAGTTCAATTGTGACTAAAATTGCCCTTGATGGTGGTGGCTATGGAGAGCCTGAAAATTCAAATCTAACAATAATCTGACAAATATTAATTCAATACACTATTTTCATTTCCAAGATCCAAAATGAGAGACTTGAAAAGGTGGCCTTCTCAATCAGACATTAACTTTCATGCTCAGAGAGCAACCATTTGACTCTGGTGGGAAAGCCAAAAAGAAATCAAACAACCCCAAAGAAAACACTGGAGACACAAAGAATCTCAATGGCCTTCCAAACTCTGAGTAATAATAATAATAAATAAATAAATAAAACTACTATGAGGTATTTTATAGCTAAGGCACCCTCAGGCAACTGGTCAGAGACAATTGAATAATTTTAATTTTATAGGTTCATAATCATCTCCATCAAATCCAGCTTCATACCATTCTACATCACAGACTGAAGCCTCTCACAAACTGTTTGAGGTAATTTTTCATGCTTCCATTTTTTGTGTGAACAGAACTTCCAGGTTTAATGAATGGCTGACACACGTGCCTTACTAGTGAACAGAGACCTGGGAATAGCTACAGGTTTTCTGGCTCTTTGTGGTATAGTTATGAAAGGGGAAAATACACATTTTTATGTAGATCAGGTTCAGGGAATCCCTTTTTTTTTTTTTGGATCCAGTCGTGGGGCCTGAACTCTGGGCCTGGGCGTTGTCCCTCAGCTCTTCAGCTCAAGGCTAGCGCTCTACCACTTGAGCCACAGCACCACTTCTGGCTTTTTTCTTATGTGGTGCTGAGGAACTGAACCCAGGGCCTCAAGCATGCAAGGCAAGCGCTCTACCACTGAGCCACCTTCCCAGCCCCGGGAATCCAATTGAGGGCATATTGACATATACCTATAATCCAAGCACCTCTCACATCCATAATAAAACATATCAAATTTTGATATGTTTTATTATGGATGTGAGAGGTGCTTGGATTATTTGATATGTTTTATTATGGATGTGAGAGGTGCTTGGATTATAGGTTTAACTCAGATTTTGATATGTTTTATTATGGATGTGAGAGGTGCTTGGATTATAGGTATATGTCAATATGCCCTCAATTAATTGATTTCTCCAAGAGACATAAATACTATTCTGACTTGTTATTCCTACATGCAGGAAAGAATTACTGAGGTAATAGTCCACTCTACTGGAACTAGACCTTCAGAATGATATTTGGAAGAGCTTAGTCTACCAATTCACATCTCTGATTTAACTCGTTCAGTCATTTTCTACTAAGATAAAAATCCACATGATACAGTATGATCCACAAGATTCTCCTCAACAATTAAAAAATGCTCTATTAGTAATTGTTACACACTATACAAAGCTCTTCGTTCAAGTCTTCAAAGCAGCATTCTTCTTACTAACTCAGGAGTCCTATGCCTTTGCCCCTGGGGAGAATCCAGGAATTCCCAGCTCTTCTCCCCTTAGAAATTCTAGTTCTTCCTTCACATACTGTGTGCTATGCTTCCTCAGAGATGCCACCCACAGAGCTCCAACTAAGTTAGATGCTTCTCTTGTCTATTTATTTTCCTAGCTCTTTTGACAGTTTATAACTGCATACTCACTTAGTTAATGTCTACCTCTCCCATTAGATTAGATTTCAGTAAGGCTTAGAATCATGCCTTTGCTGTTTATGTTGGTACCCAGAGATCTAGTATAACTGGCAAATAGAGCTTATCACTGGAATAAATGAGTTGATGAATGTAATATGGATTTTGGATAATCCTTTCTAATTCTGTTCCAGTAGCTACTGTGATACGCTGATTCATTTGAACATTTCAGCAACGTCAATGACTCTATGCTTGTATTGCCTTACTTTTCTAGTGTTTTTGCATGAATACAATGGAGTTGTGAAGAGCTTTTGGAGGTTTATATGCTCTGTATTATACTGTATAGAAAAAGACCTACATTGATTACTCATATTCTCACAAGTGCGGTGATTTTGATCTTGATCGCGAGCTTCTAAATCATTTCAGTTATTTCATTCAAATTTGTAATGAACAGGTTACTTTTCTCTATTAGTAATACCTAAATATGTTTGATATATCACAAAATGTTTTTGAATTTAGGGAGGTCCCTTTGCTTCCCTCCTGTTTCCCCTTCCCCTTCCTTTGCTTTCATTTCTCTTCTCTTTCCCCATCCTTTCCTTTTCTTCCCCTTCCCTTCCTTTTCCTTCCCTTCCTTTTCCTTCTCTCCCCCCACCCTCTCTTTCAGCTCTACTATGTCTTGAATTCAGGACCTCATATTTGCTAGACAAGCATTCTACCCCAGCCATGTTTGCTTTATTTTTTCAGAAAAAGTTCTTATGGTTTCATCCAATACTTGCATTATATTTCAATCCTCCTACCTATCTATAACTTCTGAATAGCTAGATTATAGGCAGGCACCACCACATCTGGCAAGAAGTAATCTTTATCAGAATGAAATAGAAATATTTTATCTTAGAAGTACACATTTATTTTTTTCTTTAAGTACATGAAAATTGAACTGTAAGAAAATGTTTCTATGCCTAGAAAAAAACTGATGAGGGGCTGGGAAGGTGGCTCAGAGGTAGAGTGCTTGCCTTGCATGCATGAGGCCCTGGGTTTGATTCCTCAGCACCACATAAGCAAAAAGCCAGAAGTGGTGCTGTGGCTCAAGTGGTAGAGAGCTAGCCTTGAGCTGAAGAGCTGAGGGATAGCGCCCAGGCCCAAAGTTCAGGCCCCATGACAGGACCCAAAAAAAAATAAAATCAAAAACTGATGAATGGAAACATTTGTTAGGGTTTTCTAGGGTATGTGGTTTGTAGATATGGTGAGGAAAAATAATTCATAAAGAGTAAGAAAAGGGCATGTTAACAAGATTACTAGAGCTGTGTCATTAGTTTCTACTATGTTCTGTTGTTTCTATGTACTACCTCTCTGAATTTTAATATTCAATTCTGGTCAGTTGCCTGAAGAATGTCCCCAACATGCTTTAATGAAGATTCTTTTTTTATTATTTGCTGTGACAGAGTTTCCGATCCAGACACAGGAGAAGGACAAGACATAATGTTTCCTAGTGAGTCATTCCAAGTCCTGGAACTCTATGACGCTAGGAAATGGATTGACTTAGGGTACAGAATCTAGAAGAAATGATTCAGAAAGCAAATGACTACTGTGATACAACTCAAGCACAAAAATGAAACTCTTAACAATTTTAACAGCAAATAGGCAGCAATGACCTTGCAGAAAAGTCATAATGATGCCCAGGAAGAATTTCAGCTGCCGTCAGCAACATTATGTATTCATGAAGTTATGTTTATTTGTTCTTTGCACCTAACAAACTTACAAATTAACCAAGTACTTAAGTTGTCTTTGCCCTTTTTGACATCTGCATGTGCAGCCACAATATACATATTTAACTATGCAGAAAGGAGCTAGTATACAAAATATAATATATATAAAGGCAAATTTCTGTCTTTCTCCTCCTATTCTCTCCATCATCAGCTGAACCCTGTAAATAATCTTGACAATTTTCAATATTTCTTAACCTCAACTAACTGGAGAGGCAAGATCCACTAAAATTTAGAAGAAAAATGAGGCAAAAAGAAGGAATAAAACATCTCTGCACATTTGGCTGAACGGATACAAATGCCCTGCAATGAAATACATTTTTATGTGTTGAATTCTCTCTTCTAATTATAAATGTGGAATTTCAAAATAAAGGAACACAGTGAAATGAGAGAGTCCCTTGAGAAGCTAACAGGCTGGTTTCCAAAGATGGTGAGAGGACATTTCCTTGATTGAATTCCTCTCAGTCCCAGGTCTGCCCTTCAGTTAGACTCAGAAACCTAATTTATCAGATCAGGAGGAAAACAGGGAAGTTCTTATCAACCAAGCTTATGGTAAATGGTATGTAAAGTTTCCATTTCGTTAACAAACAATGAAAACTCTAACTTGGTCAGCATCACCTAAATGAAATAAATAGTCCACCTCTTATGAACAGATCTGCATTGGGAGGTAAACATAATCATAAAAATGCCTGGAGAATAGGGGATCAAAGCAAGACAGCTAACTAGGTGATTTGCATATTTAATGCTTTCAGGAAAAAAGGCAAATATCCCTCTGAGTCCATATTTCCTTCCAGGAAATCCTTATAATGTATCCTTATAGTCCACTATTTGATCAACATTTTTATTTCTTTCTAAAGTTGAATAACTACTGTGAATTATAGCATAAACTTTTAAGAGTGCATTCAGTTTAGTTAGGTTAGAAATAGATTTTGTTGTTGTTGTTGTTACCCTTACAGGGACTTGCAAATTGTTAAGGCTAACTTAAAAAAAAAAGTTGTGCTTTGAAAATGTACACACACACACACACACACACACACACACACACACCTCTTCCTATAAGCAGTCAGAATTAAATCGGTATATTTCTCTCTTCTGCCACTCAACTACCCTCACTAAACTTGATCTCTAGGAGTAAGCTTTATTTTACTCTTTTCTAGAGTCTTTTCCAGAGTCTGTTTATTCAAACAATGTTCAAAACAGCAAGTATAGAGTAAAATCATGAACTAAAAGTGAGTTCCATATTAAGGAAAAGTATGATTGCAACTTTAGGTTGGCTGGACCCTCAGGACTTGGCAGGACACACAGTGTAGGGGTGGGAGTGAAAGAAGTAGAGGTAGAACACAGTTGGGAATTCAGAATACATGTTTAAACTGCTTAATTTTTTCCCCTCAACATTGATCTTAAATCATGAACCCAGTTGTTAATGAAGTCAGGTAGCTTTCACATTTCAATGTGCTCCCCTCTTGCTGAGTTTAGGGAGTGAGCGTAAGTTAGATTTTATGGAAAAGTACTGAGAAGTTCTCCCCTACCTTTTCTTTCTTCCTTCATCCATCTCCTCTGACTTATATGTAAATTTCAGAAGCATTTTGATGTCCTAGATGACTGGAGAAAAAAGAAAATATCAAAATTACAAAAGGAGCAAGGCAAAAAAAGATGTATAGTCTCCAAGTTTACAACTAGATTTTCTTTTTTTGATCAATTCTTCTTTTATAAGGATAAAGTAAATCAGAATTTCCTAAGATTTGACAGAAATTTTACTACATTGAGAGATAAAATTGATAAATATGTTGACTTGATATTAAAGGACATGGAAAAATTTAATGATAAAAGCCAAAAGAGTAAATTTCATACTATGACACCACAAAATATGTGCAGATATCTGAGGGGAAAAAAACAATTCAAGGCTACTGCAGTAAAATTCAATAACAGAAATGAATATAAGTCATGGTTTAAAAAATCATTTAAAGTAACAGTTTTTTTCTTGTCCTGGAAGATTTTAGCACAAGTTCCATTTTTTATTTAACTTTTATTATTTCCTCTATTGAATTCTGAGGTCTACCTTTTGGTTAGATAGACTCAGAAATCTAATTCTAATCTGATCTGGAGAAAAGAGGGAAGTTCATATTAGCCAAGGAAAGGAAAGTAGTATGCAAAGTTTCTGATTTGTTAATTCACAATGAAAACTGTAACTCACTTAGGATCACGTAAATAAATGATTGAAGCAGGAGTAGTGATCATATTCAAACTGGACTGCTCAGGGATGAGAGAATGTACTATAACCTAGTTGGTCTTTGAAAACTTAACTCATCTTTTATCAGCCCAATTGAGAGTGTTCTATTATAATTGCATAACTATTACAACTCATAGTAATGAAAGTCAAATTAAGGATTAATGTCTAGATTTAAGCAAGAGTACCATCAATGAAGATAACTGCAAAATATTTAACTTAGCACCAAAAAAGAGTTTAATGCCAGTCATGGAAATCTATAAAGGGAACAGTAAAAATTTCTTTCACATATCCAGGCTTTACAAGAAGGCATAGATTTATAACAGTCTATTATTTAAGTAAATTACAACTAATTGCATTGATTGATTGATTGATTGATTTTTGGTTGGTTGTGAGGCTTGAATGCTGAGCCTGGGAGTTATCCCTGAGCTCTTCAGTTCAAGGCTAGTGCTCTACCACTTGAGCCACAGAGCCACTTCTGGTTTTCTGGTGATTTATTGGAGATAAGAGTCTAATGGACTTTCCAGCCTGGGCTGGCTTTGAACAACAACCCTCAGATTTCAGCCTCCTGAGTTGCTAGGATTACAAGCGTGAGCCACTGAAGCCAGCTTTTTTTTTTTAATAAATTTTTTACTGTGAAACTACTGTACAGAGAGGTTACAGTTACATGAGCAAGGTAATGAGTATATTTCCTATCAAGCATTGTTGCCTCCTCCTTCGTTTTTCCCCTACAATCCCTTCCCTCCCACTTCCACAACTACTCCCCCTGACCCCCCACCTCCCCACCCCTCTGCCTAAATTGTAAAGTTCATTGTTCAACAGTGTCTTGTACATCTCATTGTTACAGTGAAACATGCTTTTATTTTTAACTCAAAAATTTGTTCTGGGTATGGTGGCTCACACCTGTAATCCTAGCTACTCAAAAGTGAGATCTGAAAATCATGGTTCTAAGCCATCCTGAACAGGAAAGCCCATGAGATTCTTATCTCCAATTAAGCACCAAAAAGCCAGAAGTGGAGCTGTGGCTCAAGTGGTAGTGCACTACCCTTAAGCATAAAAGCTCATGGACAGCACCCAGGCCCTGAGTTCAAGCCGCAGGACCCAAACAAAAAAATTATATAAATATCAATTTTTATACATATATGAGCATGTATGTGTGTAAATATGTATGTGTAGAAATAGTCTAGGGTGGGTTTTAGAAGCTATAAATCACTATTTCTCTATTTAGACATGCTTTAAGATTTAATCACTAAAAACATAAGACTACTTTTTACCAAGGAAGGACATTAACATTAGTGTAGGCAACTTATATATCTGAGAAGAATAAATATGTATTCTCAGACACAATAGAATAAATTATAGTTAGAAGAAATTGGTTGAAAATAACATTTTTCTCCCAATCCTTTCATAAAATGTAAGATTCTACATGGTTTCAAAAAGACAGATGACTGATACTTGAAATTTAATAGGAAAGGACACATACAGTCGTCTCTGGAAATAGGAGAAACATCAGTAATTTTTAATTAAAAATATTAGCAAGTAATTTAATCTTGAAGATATTAAAATATTTTTGGTGGGAGATATTTATTGGACACTTTTAAAACAAAAATTTTAGAATTTTGTAAAAGTTGAAGATTTAAGTACCTCCCACGGAAGGCTCAAAGTTATGAGATATAATTTAAGAATACTGGTAAATAAAATACTTCCAAGGTAAAAAATAAATACATAAATACATATGCATTCTCATATTTTAGATCATCTTCCTATGGGACATAGAGCCATGTCACATGTCACTTGTAGTAAACAAGCAATATCTTTTGGAAGCTAATTTTTGTCTTTCACAAAGACAGAGACTAAGTATTTCTTTTTCCATGGTAAGACCCAAAGACAACAGAGCTGTGAAGAGTGAACAGCTAACCTTCACTAATTCAACCTGAATTATTGCAATTCACATGAAAGGAATGCAGAAACCAGAAGTACTGTTCTCTCTTTCTTTTTTTTTCTTTTCTGTGTGTGTGTGTGTGTGTGTGTGTGTGTGTGTGTGCGCGCGCGCGCGCGCGCGCGCGTGCGTCAATTCTGAGTTTTGAACTCTGGGCGTGGGCTCTGTCCTTAAGCTCTTTTTGCTCAAGGCTTATACTCTACCACTTGAGCTATAACACTACCTTCAGCTTTTTCTGTGATTAACTGGAGGTAAGAGTCTCAGGGATTTCCCTGCCTGGGCTGGATTCAAACTGCAATCTTCAGATCTCAGTCTCCTGAGTAGTTAGGATTACAGGTATAAGTCACTGATGCTCAGCAATGTTGCTAATTTTATCTCCTTATATGCAAATGTATCATTGGTTTCTTGTCCTAACACAACAACCCCAGGCTAGCTCACAGTGAATCCTTTACTGACACTCATCTGTCCTAAAAGAAAAAGAGACAACAGACTGCCTGGCTAATAGCACCAGAGTTTAGACAAATGTGTGAAGATGCATGAAAGAACAACAAACATCCCCAGTGAGAAACAAACATACCACGTATTCAGAAAAGGTACACATTGTCACTTTCTTTTGATTTTTATGAGCATGGGCTCATTATACAAATGGATTTTCCTGTGGCATTTATATACATGTGTATGATGTGATTGTAATCTGATCCAGTGTATCCCCACTAGATAGCTTCACACCTATGAGCAGGCTATGATGTTATCAATTCAGTGACAGGTGTCAATTAATGGTATGTTAGAGAAAAGGAAGAGAGTTGGGACATAAGTTGGCTACCAGCTGTCACTGAAATCATACATCTTATGTGGTCTTTAATGTTCTTTGTCCACAGGTAAAGGAGCTAGTAATGTCTCCATCTTGAGGTAATTGCACAAAGAACTTAGATAATATATGAAAATGCAACACAGAGCTTGGCACGCAGCATGTGAGATGGACCATTATTCCTATTATTTTATCCTGAATTATTTCACATGAAAGACATGCAGTAGCCAGGAAAAAAATAAAGAAATACTGTTCTCATTTTTTTTCTTTTTTTGTGCCAGTTCTGGGCTTTGAATATACTCAATTCAAATATTCAAAATATGTAGGAGGATATATTATGCACTCCTTACTAATCAGAGCTAAAGATTCAAATCTGGCTAGGTTTTTAGATTAAGAAAATAAACTAGAAGCAAAATTTACAAAGGAAACCAGCATATCGATAATGACTTTAAGAGATTTTAGCAGATTTGTGCCAGGACAATCTCATTCAAAGCAAGAACAGTACTCCTAGAGACCTTAATATATAGGCATGTTATTACTAGTTTTCTTCTCTAGCCATTGTGAGGTGAGGCAGAATCTGAATGTTGTTTTGATTTGCATTTCTTTTATGGACAGAGATGTTGAACATTTCTTCCTGTGTCTATACGTCATTCTTAGTTCTTCTAAGAAGTCTCTCTTGAAGTCTTTAGCCCACATAGTATGGGGTCATTGTTTCTTTGAAGATTTATTTTGGAGGGTGTTGTTTGAGCTCTAAGTATATTTTAGATATTGGGTCCTTGTCTAATGTATAGCTAGTAAAGATCTTCTCCCAATCTGTGGGATTTCTATCTATCCTGCTAGCTATGTGCTTTCCCATGCAGAAACTCTGAAGTTTAATGCAATCACGTCCAGCCTTTTTTTTTTTTTTTTTTGATTTGTTGTGTTTGGATCTTAGGAAGTTTCAACCTGTGCTAAGTAGCTCTAGTGTTTCCCCTATCCCTTCAATATTTAACATAGCTAAGATATGGAATCAACCCAGATGCCCCTCAGTAGATGAATGGGTCATGAAAATGTGGTATATATTCTCAAAGTAATTCTATGCTTCCATTAGGAAGACTGACATTGCCCCATTCATAAGGAAATGGAAAAACGTGGAAAAAATTATATTAAGTGAAGTAGGCCAGAGCAGAAGAAAAATAGGCTGCAGGGTTTCACTCCTTTGTAATATATCTAGGATATTCTTAGCAGAGAATCGCAATGGCTCAATAGTGATGTGGGTATGACCATAAAAATGATGCTTATCAAAGAATGGCCAATATGAAGAAATGCTCAACCTCTCTAGCCATAAAAGAAATGCAAATCAAAACAAGACTGAGATACCACCTCACCCCACTTAGAATGGCTATAATCAAGAAATCAAATAACAACAGATGCTGGAGGGGCCAGAAGGGAACCCTTCTGCATTGTTGGTGGGAGTGTAAACTTGTTCAACCACTTTGGAAAGCAGTATGGAGGTTCCTCAAAAGACTCCACATAGAGTTCCCCTATGATCCAGCAATCCCACTTTTGGGCATTTACCCAAACGATCACAAACAAGACCACACTAAAGCTACCAGCACAACTATGTTTATTGCAGCATTATTTACCATAGCTAAGATATGGAACCAACCCAGATGCCCCTCAGTAGATGAATGGATCAAGAAAATGTGGTATATATACACAATGGAATGCCTCCATCAGGAAGAATGACATTGCCCCATTTGTTAGGAAATGGAAAGACTTGGAAAAATTGTATTAAGTGAAGTAATCCAGGCCCAAAGAAACAGAGGTCCCATGGTTTCCCTCATTTGCAATAACTAGTATATATCTGAGACAAACAGAAAAGTTCAGATAAGATTATGTTAAGTAAAATGAACCCCAAGATAAGGACACAAGTGGTTTTTTCTTTCTTGCTATTGTTTCTAACATATTTATACGGTACCACGTGATGTTTTTGTTGCTTTGTATGTCCTTCTCCCACTGTATAACCCCTGTTTTCCCTGTATTTGATGTTGGTATAATTTGGAAAGTGGAAGGGAAAAAAATTGTTTAAATAGGGATACAGGTTGACCCACTGCAACAATGAGATAGATGTACAAGACACCATGTCGAGATATAAGCTTTACAATTTAGGTGGGGTTGGGGAGGTTGGAGGGGGGATGGGAATGCAGTTGTGGAGATGAGAGGGAAGAGATGGTAGGGGAAAAACAAAAGAGGAGGCAACAATCCTTGATAAGAAATGTACTCATTACCTTGCTCATGTGATTGTAACCCCTCTGTACAGTATTTTCACAAAAAAAAAAACTTATTTAAAAAAATGATGCTTATCAAAATGAACTCCAAGAAATGGAAGCAAGAGGCTTTTTAAATTGAACTATTTACATTTATTTCTTTTTTTAATTTTATTTATTGTAAAGATGCTGCATAGATGGGTTACAGTTACATGAGTAAGGTAATGAGTACATTTCTTGTCAAGCATTGTTAGATCCCTCCTTTGTTTTTCCCCTATTATCCCTTTCCTCCCCACCTCCCCCAGTCTTCCTGAGTTACTTCTTTTTATCTTTGTGTTCCTATAGTTTATTAACTATCATCACTATTATTTTTATTTCTTGTATATAAATTTATCTAATTTGGGGAAGAGAAAGGGAATCACAGAACCAATGCAACAATGAGTGATACTCCTATACACTAAGTTGGAAATGAACTTTGAGAGGGGAGGGGGATTGTGAAGAAAGTGGGAGAAAATGAGGGAGTGGGTAAAACTGCTAAACAAGAAATGTATTCATTACCTTACTTAAGTAACTGTAACTCCCTCTGTATATCACTTTTACAATATATTTTTTTAAAAGAGAGGCATGTAAAATTGAGTTAAGTAGAGACACAAATTCATACAATTAATTCCTGCCTTTCATTTTTAGCAACAGGAAAGTTTCTTGTTAAGAAGAGTAGATTCATGACTGGTAATAGTGACTCACATCTTTATTTCTATCTAGCCAAAGAGGATGAGATCAAAGGATTGAATATCGGAGCCAGTCCAAGCAGACAAAGCCATGAGACTCTTATCTTCATATAACGAACATAAAGCTAAAGCTAGACATGGAACTGTGGCTCAAGTGGTAGAGTTCCAGTCTTGAATCCAACAGCTAAGAGACAGGCCCAGGCCCTGAATTCATATCCCTGTACCAGCACCAAAAAAGGAGAAAAAAAAAAGGAGTAGATTCCTCAAGCAAACCCAGATAATGAAAGGAAAGAGTTAGGACAATATTTTTATAGAAGCCATTGACATGCCTTAGATAATATTTCCTAAATTTTATTGGAAGACAGTATTTCTGGTTTTACTCTCATGACTCAAAACAATGAAAGAAAGTCAAGCATTAAAGGTATTGTTTACCTAAATAATGGGAACAGATTCTTATAAGCTATTTTATTTACTCTTTGGATAAATATATTTATTATTCAGACAGATTACTTTTATGCATTACATATTTATATAACATTTTAAATGCATATGACTTTATAAACCCTGTCTGAAGTACATTGTATGCTGACAGTAATTACCATAAATTGAAGCAGATCATAAAAAATTCTATGAAACATCAGAGAATTCCTACCCTCTTCTAGTTTACTACAAGATATAACCACAGCGGGATTTACAAAGTGTCATTGTCAAGCCATCTCTAAGAACAATGATTTTTCTAGGGTTATAGATTTATAGGCAAACATGGACCTTTATTGTAAACTCATAACATCGGGCCTGATTTATGAACCAGTAATTGCACAATATTTCCAGGTTGGTATTTAATCCTAGTCAATATTGTTACATGTAAAAAATGTTTTCTTTTTCTGTGTACAAAGAACTGTGTTCATACATACTTTGCATTACTTCAGGGTCTTTGAGGTTGGAGATTTCTTGTGCTTCCTGTTTCAAAGATCATCAGTGTCTACCTTCTCTAAGTTAACAGTAATTACTCCCTTCCAAAAGCAGCAACCAGAAGTATCTGCTGATACTGTTTCTTGTCTCCTGATGGCAACATCATTCCTTACTGTGACCACTTTTTTACTCATTGAATTCCTCTTCTTCTTTTTTTCATCTTTAAGTAGTTGTACAAAGGGGTTTCAATTCAACATGGTAATGTGTGAGTATAATGTAAGCTGATCTATGTCACCTCTTCAATCATACTCTGCTACCTCTTCTAACTCCACCCCTGCCTCAACTTTCCTGGTTCCATTTTCACCAATGTACTTTGAATATCATGACTGCCTTTACTCACCCCTTTTCTCTCCCTTCATTTGCTCTTTTCCTCTTGATTACCCTCCCTGACGTTCCTTTGAATCTTCCTCTGTATATACCATCCTTTAGATAATAAGTTTCTGTATGAATTATATGAGTATGACCATGCATATGATTACTTATGTATTCATCATTTAGCTCTAACTTCCATATATGAAAGAAAACATTTGTGGCTTTTTCTCTCTGAGCCTGACTTACATCACAGGGCTTTAACAGAGAGATCCAGTTCAAATTCTTTCAAACATCTCATGAGACAATATATCACCATCTCTGTTGTCTAGATGAGGCAACAAAGCTTAAGCCCAGTAATTTGCCAATGTCACATAGATAAGGAAAAAAGGAAAAGGAAATCAACTGCAGATCCAAACACTGAATCAGCAAATGAAGCTACCTGTTTCAAAGACACAGATAAGTATGACATCAAACTCTATGTAATCATGGAAAAATTTTCCAATAGCCCACTGAAATGGAAATACTCTTTCCTTGTAAAGCACAGAGGCCACTGCCCTGAAAAATCTTCCTCTCACAGTCATTTTGAACTATGCTAAGGGCAAAGGGCATGAAATTTTTAATGGGTGAATACTCTCACTCTCATTATATTGTCATTCTCATTACATTACACATGTGGTGTGAACTCCACTGCATCATTCTAGGATGCAGGTCAAAGATGAGGACCTAGTGGAGACATGACCGTCTCTGGCAGATGGATATCAGAAATGTTGCTGAATGCTTTGCTCCAAAGTGACACAGATCTCTTCCATTTGGTTTACATGATCCATGCAAGTCAGGTGGTCAGGTTTGAAGTTAGATCACCAGGAGGTATACCCCCTCCCACAGGAAGGAGCTCACTAATGAGGGTCAGTTAAACAGCATCCAACCGAGAAAAGGCAATCAATAGTGCTGAAAATAATTCAATATTTGTAGAGCCACATTACAAAACGATAACAGGCCAGGGTCCTATAGAAATAATAATTTGATTTGGCTCAAAATGCCCATATTGGTATGTTTGGGGGGACTTTTGTTTCAGAAAATAACGTTAATATGACAGCCAAGTGCTACAATGGAAGAGAGACACATTCAATATTTTAGAGCCTCAAGACAGTAGCACACAGCAGAGGCATCAGAAGACAAATGGATGTGGCAGCCTGATTCCTTCCCAACGGCCCTTCTGTGAGAGACAGAACAAGTTCCTTTCCTTGTCTGTAAATCTGTTCCATGGTCTCCTAAATGAGGACTCTAAAAACTGTTCAATTTCAGCCTGATTTTTAGGCTATTCTGAGGAAGAAGCAGATAAACTGCTAGGCATAGATAGAGGGCTTGTGCTTGATATTTGGTGAGAAGGCATGCCATCAATCATGGGGGTCTGTGGGAGCATCCATCAGTGGCTATCCATTCCTGTACCTTCACCACAAAAGCCTTTCTTCACTAAGTGTCACCTCTCTCTCCCTCTTTCCCTTTTCTTCTTCCTCTCTTCATCTCCCCTCTCTGATTCCCTCTACCTCTATCTCTTTCTCCTCTACACACATACATACACACAAACCATAACATACCCCACAAGATATGAGAATTTTTTGGAATATTATAGAAGCCACATTAAAACAAGTAATTTTTTAAATGTTCACATACATATATCACTCATTTAGTATAGTGTATCACAATGTATACATTTCATGTAGAAAAGTCAAGTGTACATTGGGAGAGAAGAGAGAAGGAGAAAAAAAGGAAAGAGAGAAAGGGAAAGGCAAGAGGGCATAGTGAATTACTGATAAATCCTTGACATGCTGCCCATTGATCGGTTAGGCTAACTTTACTGTCAAATTTGAATACAAGAAGTGACATTCTAGTCATTCAGAGAGTACTAGGGATTTATTGCTTGAGAAATCATGAATGTTGTGGTTAGAATTGTGTTCCACCCAAAATATGGTGATTTTATTTAAAAGTTGAGTCTTTTCAATTAATAAAATTAAGATGAAGTTAGCCTCCATTAGAGAAGATCCTAAATTTAATGATATCTTTGTAGAAAGGGATTTGGCCACACAAAGACAGAAGGAATACAGGCATTTGAAGATACAGAAAGAGTTTGAAATGATGAAGCCACAAGCTAAAGACTGGCAAGATTTCCAATAACCACCAAGCTTGGGTATTGACAGGAGTCTTTCCTAGATCCTTCAGAAGAAATGTGGCCCTGAAGACACAGATGTTCGGCTTCCAAAACTGTGAGAAAATGCTTTTCTGGCATGTTATAACATTGGTTTTGTTTTATTAGCCCAGGAAACAAATGTACTTAAGTCTTAGGATGCGCCCAAACTCCACACTGGATAAACACACACACACACACACACACACACACACGAAGCCACATGTGAAAGCTCTGGTCATGAGCCAGACACAACTTCCACTGGAGGCAATAGTTTGTGATTCAAGTAGTCACTGTGCAAGCTACCACTCCATGGATATGAGGGGATCTTAATTTGACTTCCCAGAATTTCTTGTGCATATAATTGTGAGCAATAATAATTGTTGACATAATTTGCCACAAGTGAATGCTCATCGTAATAAAAACCTGAAGTATGTAGTCTTAACATTGGGACTAGACAGCAGGCTGAAATTAGAAGGATATCAAAGAACCTGCTGCTGATGACTTAAAGTGTAATAAGGACATCATGATTATGTACTGGCCAACACTTCGGCAACTTGGTTATTTGCTATGGTAATGGAAGCTAAATAAAATGGTTTCCTCATGAACTCTTAGTTAGACCTAGAGAGATATTTTTGAACAATATGTCTACATGTCAACTAGCCCACCAAAATATTTTCCAAATTTCTAACCAAGGAAATAATGAACATAATTCATGATGTTTTAATTCATTAGGGTAAAGGACAGTAGAGCCTAGGGAAAGCAGAGGGTTGTTGTTGTTGTTGCTGTTGTTGTTATTTTGGTTTGGTTTTTTTGTTGTGGGTTTTTTTTTCAGTGTTGAGGATATTGAATTCAATGCCTCAAAGTTACTTCACAAGAACTCTACCACTTACACTATGCTGCCCAGCCACTACACCAAAAAAAAAATTATAACAGTATTTTATTACTAACTTTTCCTTGTTCATCTTCAATTCATGATCTTCCTGCCTCAGTCTGCCAAGTTGAAGAGCACTCGTTTTGGATTACAGGCATCCCATCACCATGCCTAGATTCATAGTTGATCTTGATTATTAATTTGATTAGGTTGAGAATTGACTTGGAGAATAGTAAAATATATCTCTGGGTGTGTCTGTATTTCCAGCAGAGATCAATTAAGGAAGAAGACACACCCAGATTGTGAGCATATACTATCATAGTCTGATGGTCTAAAATGGAAAAGGAGTAAGCTCATGAGTATTGACATTCTTTTTCTCTCTGCTTCTGGGTCAGAAGATATAAAAAGTATAACGGTATCGCTGCTAACACAGGAAACTCATCTTTCTTCCTTTAAACTGTTTCTTTTGGTTAGTGGATCATGGTTAAAAAAAAAGTCTGACTAATGCATCAGAGTGAAAATAAAATGGAGATGTAATTGTGTCTCTTAATGTTAAGGCTCTTCACATGTTTGATATTATTCAAAATATTTCTTTCTTTCTTTTTTTTTTTTTTTTGGTCGGTCGTGGGGCCTGAACTCTGGGCTTAGGTGCTGTCCCTGCGCTCTTCAGCTCAAGGCGAGAGCTCTACCGCTTGAGCCACAGCGCCACTTCCGCAAAATAGTTCTATACAGTCCCACATGGTCACTGGTGCAAATCAACTTCTCCCTGTGATAGTTGAACAAAAAAAATAGCTTCTTATTTAATTCTGATGACAAGTTGACTATGTTGTATTTATTGAGAACCACTACTTTCATTTCTAACAATCGATCTCCTTAAGGAATTTTCAAGAGTAATTCCCTTGTCTTATGGACCAATTTCTTTTCTTTTCTTTTTTTGAGGGGGGGTCCGGTCATGGGGCCTAAACTCTGGGCCTGGGCGCTGTCCCTCAGCTCTTCAGCTCAAGGCTAGTGCTCTACCACTTGAGCCACAGC
>NW_012267269.1:10461513-10480832 GCF_000151885.1 Dipodomys ordii
AAATTAAAAAAAATATGTCATGCATGGTCTCCTTCCTAATTAATACAAGGGATTCAGACAAAGAAGAATACTCCTGACACAAGTGTGTGAGTAAGTGTCCAATGATAAAGGAACAATCTAATAAATGTGAATATTTGTAGATAATTAGTCTACAATTATTTAAAGTTATTCACAAGTGGTATGTGTAGTATTCTATAACGTATGCAAAAATCCAAAATCACAGAAAATTATGAAAGAAGTTAAATTAGTGGCACATAATCATTTAGTTGAAATGTAATCCAAATTTCCAGATGGATAAAGATAACAGGAAAATTTATTGTATCTTTCTCATTGGCAGTGAGTAGAACGTATTTCAATTATAAAAGAAAAACAAAGTTAATCATGTCATAGCTATTCTGAAAATAATTTTCCTTAGAGATTTGTCACTGGACATTCCCAATTACAAGATCTTTCTAGTTGAAACCTTAAATGGAAACACTTTTCTATTAATGTGTTTCTTCAGGCTTTTCTCAACAATGAGACTTTAATTTCAAAGCTAAATTCACTCAACCTTAAAATATATAAGACCAAGAAAACATGTCCAAAGATGAAATTCTATTTTTTTTGTTCAAGAAAAATACTTGTACCATGAAGATAGACATGGTATCATGTAGATAAGTCTTTGCTTTGCTTTCTAAGAGTACAATTGAAGCAAAAGTAATAAAAATACAAGGAAGCCAAATTCGTTTTCTTTCAAAGTTGCTGGACTACCTCATCTTTAGGTTCCATAAAATGACAATCATTTTGCTTATGTTGTACTGTATTGGAATACCATATAATGTATAAATGTGAGTATTTGCAGTGGAATTATGACAAACAAAATGTTAGTTTTACAAGTGAAATTATCTGAACATACTTCTCTTTCTTTTTCATGATGCATTACAATGTGAGATGCTTATGGCCTATATCCCATACAGAACAAAAGCAGAGCCTCAGTTGCTAGAGTACTAGAGAACAAGTTGTTTATGCTGCTTAAACCTGAAAGTATCCCAAAAGACGAGGAAAAAAAGACCAAGACCAGCAGCATCATTAAAAAAATCAGCATTACCAGTAACAGCTACATTGTGAAAGCTGAGCTGTGGGATGGGAAGGGGAAATCACTGCACAAGGGAGGTAATATGCTCAAAGAGAACTTCATGGTGCTGCTTAATGCTTAGGCAGCTGACTTTTATGACCATCTCAAGGGCCATATCAAACTAAAACTCTCCCTAGCCTTCACTCCACATTCTGCTAAAATGGAATGGAACATCTAACCATTGAGGTTTAATGTCTTTACAATTTGAGGAGACAGGTGAGGGCGGGGTGGGGGAGGACAGAGGAGACAAAAACCTGAGCACAGCAGCAGACTGGTATACAGATAACACCTCCATGGCCAGATATGATGCATTCCTATTGTTATAAGAAGGCAAGGAAGCTGACTCCCTCTGTCTTACAGCATTATGAAAATTCTAGGCTCCAAATGGAGATTTTTTACTGGAAAAACCAATTGATGGCCGATACTGTGAAAAGCTATGAACATCCTCATCAAACCATCAAAGCTGGTGACTCCTGCCTATAATTCTAGCTAGTCTTAAAGATGAAATCTGAGGATCAAAATTTAGACCTAAAACAGGCAGACAAACCCAAGAAACTCTTATCTCCACTTAAGTAGCAAAAAGCCAGAAGTGGAGGCAAAGCTAAAGTAATAAAATGCCAGCCATGAGAAAATAAGCTAAGTCTTACCTGTACACAGTATCATCACATGCACACAGATCACAAAACTTGTATTTTTATGAATGCACCCTCAAATTAGTGACCAAGGGCAAGGGAGTTAGAAAGTAAAGCCTGAGTGCTTCACCATAAGGAAATCATGACCTATTCAAGAAGAGACAGTAATAATACAATGTTCTGTTTAGAAGTGTTCAAAGGCATCATCTTGGTCTGATGACTTTCAAATTATCCCCCCTGCAAGTCTGAAAGACTCACCCAAGAACAGTGCAGTGGGAGAGAAAGGAAATGAGCTCATTAGCTGTCTCCAGCACCCACCTTCTCTAATCTGCTTTTGCGTTGGGTCCACTGACAATAAAGTTTAAAGGCTTTTAAGAAAACAATTAGTCACTAGTGATGGATATACATTGCTTTGTTTTCCAAGCATCTGTTTTCTTCTCATTGGCTTCCTGATTCATATAAAAGCTACATAGTTCTTCCATTGCCTGGGATTCAGGGATTAGGGATCCACCTGCAACAGCGGTGGATCTATCTTCTCAGCCACTCTCTCTGGCTAGAGAAAGAATATGTAATTCAAGTTAAACTAAAGAGAACTCCAAAAACTTGATTCAGAGTATTCTTTCAGTACCTTGATTACAGAGGTTTATTCATTAGGATCACTAAGGAAACAAACAGAAGTGAGCTAAAAGTTGCAAGGAAAATCTTGTAGAAGATAAAGCCTAGCCAGGAAATAACTTCTATGTTCTGCTTTGAAGAAAGCCAATTGTGAAAAGGTCATGCCTGAGGGTTAGTTAGATAACAAATAGATTTTCATTTTTCTTTCATGAGAGTATTTTCTTGTTCTCAAACTAAGATCCATGCCCAATATCCTATGTTGATTTGATGGAAAAGTCTTAAGTCTTTATTAGACATTCTGTTTACCTTGAGATTATCTCCACTAAACTTCATAAACACAGGGATATTTCAAAACACTAGGTTAATTGTCTAAAACTCATACCTTATCTTAAATTCACTAGAAGATCATATCATCTGGTGTGTTCTCTTCATTATATTTGTGGATTCAGATTTTCATAAGGCTGACTTAAACATTCAATTCCATGTTGCCAACCCAAAGCTGTGGTTCAGGGACTTCAAAAGCATATAACCTGCCTGAACAGTGACACCATTCCCCAAAAGAAAATACAATTTGGTATATAGAGTATGTTTTTACTCCTCTGTTCATTGAGTTCTTGAACCTCTTCCAAAGGAACAGAAATACAGTAGTAATAAATAAAATACATAAGGGAATTATATGGATGTAGGGTCCTCAATGTGCACATGAAATAGTTATGTTTTTATACTCCTTCATAAGAATATTTTATAAATTCATATCTGAATAAAATACAGTTCATTTAGCCTTACAATTAACTAGCTACATGATATTGGGCAAGAAAATTAACCCCCCTGAATTTATCCTATAGGTATGTTTGCCTAGAATAAATTGCCTTTAATGTCCTTCCTCATCTAATGATTTTTAAAACCATAGTCTTAAATAGCGTATCATAAACTGCACAGAAGAAGAAACAACTGGGTTCTGCCTGTTCATACAGGATACCTCAACAAAGAGAGAAAAAATTCTGCTTTTAAATGTTCTATGTTTTTCCAAAAATCATAGAGAGATATTCTAGGCAATCTAACCATTTCTTTGAGTATAAATGGAGTAAAAGTAAAACTTAAAATTTAAAAAAAATCCTATCTTTATACAAATATATTGAGCTGAAGTCAATGGGAACCCAGGGACCATTCTAGACTTGATGAAAAATTTCCATAGTCTTGAAGAAGTCAATAAAAGTGTGTGAGTGTATTAACTTTTGTACACTGTCATTCTTCAACAGTCACTTAGTAAATAGATGGGATAGAATCTTGCCTTATTGACAAATTTGTCACTGTTCCCATAATTTCACCTAAAATGAAAGTATAGGATGATGAAAATAGTTTGAATTTTGGAAGCAGGTGGCCTTAAATCAGAGTTCAACTGGAAATTTACTAGAGAAGGTCTTGAGCATTATTGAAATTCTCACATTCAACACATAATTCTATATATGTACCACATGTTACATATACTATACTATGAAAATAATAAACAGTAGGATTGTTTTGAGCATCAGAATGTAAAGTAGCAAGCCATAATTTATCATTAAATATTAGCTTCTCTTTGCTGTGCTGAATCACCCCTTTTCCCAAGTACTCCAGGTACAATCAGAGGTAGAGTAGAGTAGCTTATTACGGGATAGCACTGGCCCCCCATGTTATTTTTATGGCTTAATTTGATGACTGACATTCTTGGAAAGGCATGTTGAGCTCTTACTATGTATCAGGCCTTGTGGAAGGAACAGTCACAGATGTTATTCTATTAAATCCTGGGATCTATTAACAAACACCAGTGTTTATGTGGTATGAGAGGACTTAGTAGGTACTAAGTTACCATACTACCTATTATTTCACCTAACTTTCTGGTTTAATACTTCATTCTTTTCTGGATTTGTTTTTAGATGCTTAAAGTTATTAAAATATTGACTAATAATAACTGAGGGAATTATTGTGGCATAAAAATAATTCAAAAACTAAAAGTCTCAATCATACAGCTAACTATAGGAAAAAAACTACATAACATGCAAAATTGGTTTTTGGCATCTTTCATGCACTTCTCAGAAAATCATTAATACTTTACCCTAAGGTTTAATAGCTTTGTTAAATAGAGTTCTTGGCCTTCTCCTAAATCCTTTCTTATAGCCAAATGAAACAACTATCATTTTCTTTCCTCTCTATTTCTTTGCCTGGGACTATATGATTTCCTTTTTTTAAATGGGTATTGTGGCATCCTTTGTATCTCAAATTCTTGATAACTTTTATTATATTTTTATTGTAAAGATACTATACAAAGGGGTTAGTTACATGAGTAATGAGTACATTTCCTATTGAGCATTGTTAGCTCTGCCTTTGTTATCCCCTACCATCCCGACCTTCCCCACTCTTCCCCCCCCCCCGCACAAGCCATAAAGTTCATTTTCAACATAGTGTCTTGTACATTTCATTGTTACAATAGGTCAACCTGTATCCTTATTTCAGCACTTTGTTTTTTTTCCCTTCTTCTCCCCAAATTGTATATATAAAATGCAGGGCTCCGACATCAAATACAGTGAAAACAGCGGTTATACCATGGAGGAAGAATATACAAAAGAAACCAAAAAAATATCACATAGTACATTATAAGTACATTAAAAACAACAGCAACAAAGATAAAACCTCTTGTGTCCCTATCTTGAGGTTCATTTTGCTTAGCATCATCTTATATGGTCATATTTATATAGCTTTTGACCTTTGCTGCTTGTCCTAGACATATACTAGTTATTACAAATAAGGGAAACTATGGATCCTATGTTTCTTTGAGCCTGGATTATTTCACTTAAGTCTTTCCATTTCCTAACAAATGAAGACGAAATAAGAATGGCCAACAGACACATGAAGAAATGATCAATTTCTCTAGCCATAAAAGAAATGCAAATCAAAACAACATTGAGATTCCACCTCATTCCAGTTAGAATGGCTATAAACAAGACATCTAATAACAGATGCTGGAGGGGATGTGGTCAGAAGGGAACCCTACTGCATTGTTGGTGGGAGTGTAAACTTGTTCAATCACTACAAAAAGCAGTATGGAGGTTCCTCAAAAGACTCCACGTAGAGCTCCCCTATGACCCAGCAATCCCACTTTTGGCCATTTACCAAAATGATCACAAACAAGTCCATACTAAAACTACCACCTCAAATTCTTGATAACATTTTTAAAGCCAAATTTACAAATCAAGTTCTGATTCATAATCTTTTTTCAACTTTAGCATTAGAATTTTCTTCCAAGAAATTAGTGAGTTAGGGTTTGCAGTATACAGAAAAATCTAGAAGGACAGAAAGATAAAAAATGTTTTTTTAAGGAATTAAAGACATATCCTAGCATTTATCTATTTCATTTGAAGAATCTAGAAACCTCCAAGGTTAACTGGCCATATAGGAGCCTATAGGAGAAGACATTTGAAAACCTTCAGCTAAAATTAACAGAGAAGTAAAATTTCTTGATGAGAACTGTTTTGAATGTCCTCCTCAAAATCATTTCAGTTGAGTCATAATAAAGTTTTCCATAAAATTCTCAAATTATAAGATAAATCTAGAGGTAGTCTTTATTTCTTATTAGAGACAGCAGCCAATTTCCTTATAAGTAGAGAGTTGAGAGGGTTAAAGATAAAAGCTAAACAAAAAAAATGTCATTCTTGGTACAAGTTTTTGATACAATCCATTCAGAAAAAATAATATTTACTTTGCCCATTATTTATTATTAATCAAAAATCGCATTAAAATTGTATAACCCAGTGTAATATATTTCTGCTGATGGAATGAAGAGGGAATTCTTATCTCTTTTTTCCTTTCACCCACTAGAAGCTTTATTTAAATAAGGCCTCATGAACTTGAAGTAAAGTTGTTACCAATTTATGGTTCCAATTTTCCATAATTTCCTCCTGCATTATTTTAGAAGCAAAGTCCTGTCATGATATGCAAGGTTATGCTATAATAACAAAAAATACTCAAATTTTTTGCTCATACTACATTTGTATTCTGGATAGGTAATGAGTTTTCTTTGAGGTTGACTGATAACTATTTTGAACATTTCAGGATTTCACAACTGGGGAAAAGAATTCCCTGAAGTGTTCTTATATAAGAAATTTTGTTATCTAGTTTCTTAAAGGAATCATTTATTTATTTCACCACTTGTTCAATATCTATCTACTGAACCCTCTAATAGGCACACCGATACTATTTTAAAGTCCTAGAATATATCATAGAAAAACACAAAATAAAAACTGTCAAAGCCAAAATTGCATTATACCATATTAACCAAATAAGGAAGCCTTTACTCAGAGCCATGGTTTTAGAGGGAGACCAGAACTATCACCTAATACCAGAACTGCTGGTATCAAAGCACAACTCAGAACCTCTGCTGAAGCCAAAGGACAGGAGACTTTTAAGACCTGTGGTAAAAGCCATACTGGAGGATCAAAGAGCCTCTGTTTTTGGTAGTTGGTATTATCCAAATAATAAAGTGGTGTTTTAACTTGAGTATGGTGACTACCTAATGATAATAAGCTCTTACAATGCCACCGATTCCGTGATACAGGAATTCCATCTCCCTTGGAGATTATACTCAAAAGATATGGCTCTGATATCCTAAGATAGGCAGACTTTGGAAACAAAACAAAACAAAACCCACATGGAGTTTTTGAAACACTACTATCACAAAGGAACAGAAAAACAATTTACAGTTACCATATTGTTTAAAGTAAATGCTCAAAGAAAAGAGAAAGGTATGGAGTTTGGAGGGGCAGCTGTATTTAGGCTATCAAGATTCTACCAGGGCCAAGATGAAAGGGGCCTGAGACTAGAAGAAACTTGTCTAAAGTACTTTTCATACTAAGGGAAAGATCAAGGCTATCTTGGTCCAAACTAAAATCATGCTGGTCGTAGCATTGTATGCCTATAATCCTAGCACTCAGAAGATTGAGGATCATGAATGGCATTTGTGACCTTATAACAAAAGCTAGTTGTTTGATATGAAGTATCTTCATCATAAAATTTTTTCAAGGAAAAAAATACTTGAAGGTCAATGATGTGACAATTTCCTCTCCAGCATACTGATAAAAAGCAATCAGGCTTCTGCAAAAGAACCTAAAATGCTTGGGAATTCACCACCTCATTACATGCTTGGGTAGCTCGAACTTTTTGAAAGTTCTTTTTACACTAAGCCAAAAAAAATCTGCCTCCCTATAACTTTGATCAATTGGTTCACATTCTTGCTTTGGGCTATTTAATTGCTAGTAGAGATTTTTAGTTGCTGCCCTAAAGGCAGAAGACTTAATGTTTTGTAACTATTATTGATCTTTGGCCAGTTTTGGCCTGTAGCTGGACAGCTAGATAATTTATTTCTCTTTGAGGTTCTCTGATACTATTTCTGGGTTATGTTTTCTCTTTTGCTTCTTGACACTTTCAGTTCTTTATGCAAATAAATTTGAACACATCATTTTTTTTTTTGGTTTATGAGCTACATTCTTCTATACAGATACCAATTAGCTCTTAATTATTAAGTGTGTGGGTGAGCAGCCCAGATACATATTTAGAGCTCAAATAAAATCTTATTAATTTATTTTAAATATTATGAAAATTTTTGTAACACTAATATTAGAAAATTAAGTAATGGAACAAGCTGCCTAGAAAGGTTACAAAATGACTGCCACAATGGTATTCAAGAAGAAATAGACACCTGTTGGCAAATGCTAGTTTAGAGCTAATTACATATTCTAACTGTCATCTGTAGATGTCTGAGTAGACTACCCTCTCTAGTAAGGTGATTTAAATTGTAAAGGTTTTAAAAGGCTCAATTTAAGCCTATTTATGAACACATACCCAAACTACTCTATCAATTCTACTTTCAAGAACTGCCACAAAGAGCTTAGAATTATCACTTTTATATTCAATCTTTGCAAATAACCTGAAACTAAAAACAAAAAGTAGAGACAGAAAAATGTCACAACCACATATGTGTTAGAATATATAACTGATAAAATTTAAATACCAAAACACAAAAGAAAGTGACATGATAGACAGTACATGCATGCAAGGAAATATGAAATACTGGTTTAAGTTGTAGTCACAGTTTATCATAACAAAAATCTCTTCTGTCCTAATAGTAAGTAGAATAACAAGGCCTTGGGTTTCATATAAAATATGATTTCAAGCATAAGGAAAATGGCTTAGAGAGCAACGGTGGCACAATTCCAGTAAAATGGTCGAATAATTTCATGGAACCCATACCTCCTCTCCTATAAACACATAGGAAGGCTGGATATTAATACAAGGATCAATGACTTAAATAAAAATTAACATTTAATCGACATGATTAAATCCACAGATAGAAAATGTTTAAGAACATTCAAAGCCAGAGTATTTAGCTTCAACAAATGTTGTACAATACAAAACAGACGTCTGACCCTGGTAGCTCACTCCTGTAATCCTAGCTAGTCAAAGTGTGAGATCCAAGGATCATGGTACAAAACCAGTACAGGGAGGAAAGTCCATGAGACTCTTATCTCCAGTTAACCACCAGAAAACCAGATATGGTTTTAGCTCAAGTGGTAGAGAGCTAGCCTTGAGCTGAAGGGTTCAGGGTCAACACTCGGGCCAAAGTTCAAGTCTCATGATCAAAAAAAAAAATATAGTTATCCTGAATGGAGCTTGAATACAAGGTTGTCATTAACACTAGTGATGGGCAGATACCTGTAACTACAAGTCTGCTCAGACAATAGGAATGTAAGTAGATTCTCCATAAAGTTTGAACATATTAATTATTTTAGAAAATAACCAGAACATTTTTCCATAGAGGTAAAAACAAAACATGTGTAATATTCTGGGCTAGGGAAGGAAGTGAAGGGTTTTCTTTTTTGCCTTTCTTTTTAAGGAATCTAACAGGATGTTACCAAGAAGGCATGGAATTTCTGGCTTAAAACTAAAGATATACTTGGAATCTCAGCAGAAAGGAATAACAAAAGGCTATGTAGATATTCACCTACTGCTCACGGGTCATAAAACTTGCAGGAACAGAGCTTCCTTTATGAAGTTGACTGGGCCCACAGTGAAAAGTTGCGAAATAACCCATAAATGAGAGTCAGCAACACAACAAGTGTAAAGGGCACTCAAAGTACAAGAAAGAAAAAACATAGATGATACAGAAAGCTCATTTAATGTTTTAATAAGATTTTTTTTGGGGGGGGTCCAGTCATGGGGCCTGAACTCTGGGCCTGGGCGCTGTCCCTCAGCTCTTGAGCTCAAGGCTAGCGCTCTACCACTTGAGCCACAGCACCACTTCCGGCTTTTTTCTTTTTGCTTATGTGGTGCTGAGGAATTGAACCCAGGGCCTCATGCATGCAAGGCAAGCACTCTACCATTAATAAGATTTTTAAGTGTTTAAAAGACATAACGAAACAAACTGATGGCCATAATTGGTAGATTTGAAATGTTCAAATAGAAATGATAATAAGATATGTAAAATAAGTGTTAAACAGAAAGGGAGAGACAATTTGTAGCTTGTTAAGCCAATATAAAGATATTATCTAGAAAATATGGAATTCTCTGCTTCCATCAGATGGAATTATATTGTCCCATTTGTAAGGAAATGGAAAGACTTGGAAAATAATACAGTAAGCCAGATCCAAAGAAACATAGATTGCATGGTTGCCCTCATTTTTAGTCATTAGAATGTGTCTATAAATCTACAAGTAAACCTAATGGATAGTAAAAATACAGAACAAAATTTAAAACACACACACACACACACACACAGAGGCTGGGAAGGTGGATCAGTGGTAGACCAAAAAAACAAAAACACAAAAAAACTATACGTGGACATAAGTTAAACAGGACTCTAAGCATTCACACAGTGAGACCAAAGGAGGATATTCTTAGGATAAGATCACAAAGATTCAATTACTATGCATATATGATCATATAAAATGATGCTTATCAAAATGAAATCTAAGCAATGAAAACAAGAGGCTTTTTTAACTTTTGGGTGTTTTTTCTTTGTGTTTTTTCCCCCTTTGTTGCTTTTTTTTAAAATTTCTGTACCTTGTGTCATTTATGCAAGTTTATCTGATTTGGGGAAATAAGACTAATGGTAAACTAATTCAGCAGTAATACTCATTAGACACTATGTTGGAAATGAATTATACTAGTTGGGGAGAGGGATCAGGAGGGAAAAATCTAGGAGAAAATGAGGAAAGAGGACAAATGTACTCATTATCTGACCTATGTAACCCTTCTGTACATCAACTTTACAACAAAAAATGAAAAAAATTAAAAATGGAAAAAAATATCAAAGCACAATGTTGACTTATAAATGAAAGCATAAAATTAAAAAAAAAATAAGCTGGGCTCCAGTGGCTCACACCCCTTATCCTAGCTACTCAGTATATAAGTATACAGTTCAAAGGCATCCTGAGTAGGAAAGCCCTTAACATTCTTATCTCCAATGAAACACCAGTAGAAGTGAGGCTCAAATACTAGAGCACTAGCCTTGAGCAAAGAAGTTCAGGGACAGCATTACCTGGTCCCTGAGTTCAAGCCCCCAGAGCAGCACAAACAAAAAATAAAAATGTAAGATGAAATATACATAATGTTAGTGGTTATAGGGTATTTAATGGAAGGTCTGGAATCTAAATGTGAGCTGAGGAGGGTAGATTTGGTCCAAATCCTATGTGGAGTGCACAAATGGGAACATAAAACTTGAAATTGTTTGGGGAGATGTAGAGTGGGATGACAGAAAGTAATGGAAGAAGTAGATCTAAAATGATCAGGGAACATTGTATGAACATATAGGCTTGTCACAATGACATACCTTGTACAATTTACTGATGCTCATAAAAAATGTGGAGAAAACACTGAGACAGAAAAATTGGGATGAATAAATTCAATAAGAAACACTGAAAGAGAATTCTTCTGAAAATAAGAGTGGAATTTTGAACTTATTCCCAAGAATAATTGACAGAGACAAATTTATATGTGTGTAAATATACATGTAAGCATTTATACATATAAAATATACAGTTATTAATATATAAAGATATATTTTATATGTACAAATATAGATCTATCTATCTTTCTCATGGGAGAAAACTAATATATGGAAGGGCAATTAGAGACAAAAGACATCTAAATCAAATTATGGAGCCACAGGAATAGTATCAAAGAATTAAAAGCGTAAAATTATCATATAAACTTGTTCACAGCTAGACTGTCATTCAAGAGTGAAAGTAAACTAAAAACATTTTCAGGAAAGTAGTAAATACAGGCAGAAGTTATGAATTACAGAGATTAAATATGAAATATACTATGAAAATGGAAAATTAATATCTTTAAGTTTGTGTGGCTTTAGAAAGTAATCTGTAAGCAAAATGTCATAAAACTGTGGATAAACTATCTATGCCTTACCTATGAAAATATCCACCTCAGGCAGAATGCCAAATACAGATTACAATTATCTAGATAGAAAATGCTAAGTAAATAAGGCAAAAGGCATTATTAGGTCAGAAAGAAAGATATCTATTTATAGACCAATTCTCTAGGAATATATCATAATCTTGAATAAGGTGAAAAGAAAATCATTAAAAATGTACACTTAGCTATTTGGGAGACTGGGATTGTATCATAGTTGGAGGCTAAACTAGGGGGCAAAAATTCAGGAGATCCTTTGGAAGAAGTAATTAAGTGTGATGCCACATGCCTGTCAACTCAGCTATACAGGAGACTGAGATTGGGAAGATCATAGTTTTACATAACCCAATACAAAGTTTATGACACCTCATATCGGCTGAAGTGTGGAGAGCTGCGGGAGCCGCAACCAAAGATGGCTGCAAAACCACAACCAAAGATGGCTGCAAAAGCAACATTGTAGCTAAAATGGCAGGGCCGCGTGGTGCTGCAACCTAAGATGGCCCGGGCTCCCACCTTCCGTCTTCCCCGTGACGAGTGCTCTCTGTAAAAAACAACTCCTTATATGGCTATGACTTGGCTCCTAGTTTGCTTCCGTGTTTGCAGCCCTATCAGTATATGCCACATGGCGCTTCAGGATTGGCCATCCAGGAGGCTTATAACCGGAGCGCGGGGGTGGATGGGAAGGAGAAGCAGGAGAAACAGGAAGAAGCAGGAAGAAGAGGGCAGGAGAGAAGTAGGAAAAAAGAAGCTGTAAACAAGGTCCTGAATAAACCGTCTGAAAGAAGAACCTGTTGTCGCGTCATCCTTGCGGGTCGAGGCGGTCTCGACACTGAAGGGTCTGGTATGGTATCATATACCTGACCTCCCAGTTACTTTAGGAAGTAAACATTTAGAGAATTAAAATCCAATCACAAGTCCAGGAAAAAAAAATGACAGGCCTCAAAATGATCCATTGTGAAAATGGCTGGAATGATGACTTAACAGGAGTTCAAACCCCAATACTACAAAGAAAAATTTTAAAAACAAAACAGTGTGAATAAAAGCAATACAACAGAGAATGTCTGTGAAGATGGTAAGAGTAAATTACCAAGTCCTAGCTGGACTACAACTGGAATGGTAGAATCTGTGTGATGTAAATATGTTGGAATTCTCCAGATATTTTTTTTGCTCATTCCAGGGATTAGTACTTAGTGATGATAACTAATGATAATTAAGCTTGTCCTTTCCAAAGATCAGGCTTAATGATAAGTCCATTACTGTTTTCAGGCCTCAGCATAAAAGCAAGTACCTCGTTCTTCATCTTACCTCTGTAAGAGAAAGTTACCATGTATTTTTGAGATGGCTCCTGCAGAGCTCATGGAAACCAGGAATGAGGGGAGTCTTCTCCATTGACATGGATCCCTTCCTTCTGAGTGAAATGAAATTATGAAGATTTAAAGGGCCAGCCACTTCTTATTTATTCCTGACTCCATCTTTTTTCTTTTGGAAGCCAGGTATTAAAGATTAGAACATTCAAACCCAATAGTATATATAAAGGTATGTACAGGCTCCTTATACATGCACACAGAAAGAGTCAGTCACATCAAACACTTGGGAGAAAGGAGCTTTACATCTCCCTCATTGATCTTCAGCACAATATAATATTAAAAAATAAGCAATCACTGAAACAAAGTACAATGAGACAGAAGAGATTTCCAGAGTTATTATAAAACTCAAAGATGGAGCTTTAAAAGGCTGCAATAACATCATGTACCATAAAAAGAAACAAGAAAATATCCATTCATAGTAAAAGCACCAACCAACAGACTGTCCCAAAGAAAGTATATAAGATAGATTAAATAAACTCTTTTAAAGATGCTTCCCTAACTAAAGTAAAAATGGAATAAAGTCAAGAAAACCATTAAAATATTAATAAAGAGATAGAAACCCTAAAGAGATGCCCCAAAGAAATTCCAGACCTGAGAATAGTAACTGAACTAAAAGTGAGAGAGACAAAAGCAGATTTGAAGATTATGAAGACTATTTGACAAGCTAGAATAAAAGACAATGAAAATGATCAATTTCAAAGGAAAAAAAAATAAGAAAAGATGAGAGAAAAAGTCTCAGTGACCTGTAGAACACCAGGAAAGCCACATGTACACAGCAGGAGACCCTGAAGAAGAAAGAGAAGGGAAGTATTTGCATCACAACTGGACACTTCCCAAATACTATGGGAAAAATGAAGATTAAGCTCAGAAGAACTCAAGAAGTCCACGTATGGAAACTTACAGGCTCACATCAAGACACTCACATCAAAACACATTATAATCAAACTGTGGGAAACCAAGGAGGAAATTTGAAAAGCAACAACAAAGACTAGAACCATCACACACAAGTCCTTTTGAGTAAGGTGATCAGACGTCACATCAGAAATTTTGAAGGCTAGAAAGTAGTGATTCAAAACACTGAAAGTGCCAAGAGTAAACATTAATCAACCACAAAATTATCCATCAAAACTGCGGACAAAACTCAAACATCTCAAGTCAACAGAACTTGAGGATATTTGTTATTACTACTTCTAGAAATGCTAAAGGATGTCCTACCAGCTGCAACAAAGGAATACTGAACCATCACTTGTAGCCAAATAAAGATCTCTGTAAAAATAAACACGTGAACAATTATAAAAGATAAAATGTTTATAACAATGGTATATAACTAATCTTTTTGTTTTTCATGTGATTTAAGGAACAAACAATTTTAAGAAATACTTATTTGTATAAAAACATTGGTTGTAACTTTGGCTGGTAATCCCTTATTTTTGTTCTACAGAATCAAAGCTTATATATTAAAATATTAGTTAACTTTTTTCTTTTTGGTCCTGAGGCCTGGGCGCTGTCCCTGAACTCTTCAGCTCAAGGCCAGCACTCTACTACTTGAGCCATAGCACTACTTCCAGTTTTCTGGTGGTTAATTGAAATGTGATCCTCAGATCTCATCCTTCTGACTAGCTAGGATTACAGGCATGAGCCACCAGTACCCAGCACCTTTTTGACATAAAATATCGAACAATGTGATTTGTGACAACAACTGAAAAATATAGGAAATGCTATTGAGTCAAATTTTTCATCTATTATGCAAGTTTATTTGATATTACAAGTTATTGGAAAAAAGGACAAATGAAAACTTCAGAGATACCATCTGATAGACAAGAGCATAGCTTCTAAAACAAAAGAAATCCCAGAAATTATGAACATTGGTGACAATGTGGAGAAAGTGGAATTCTGAGGCACTGTTAGTTGAGATATAATAGTCCAGCCACCATATACAACATGTAATTGTCCCTCACAAAAGGTAAAACTAGCTTACCATGATCCAGCAATTCTTTGGACAAATATTCTCAAAAGATTAAAAGAAGAAAGTCCTCAAAGAGATGTTTGAGTACTTTAGAAGAGTCAGTCACAGTGAGTGAAAGGCAGAATGGTAAATGGTAAAAGGCAGAATGGTAAATGATAAATGCTGGACTGGGATCTACTGGTTAAGAGGTACAGATTGTTACTTTGGTGAGATGAACAATCCTAAAGATTGAGGAGGTTTGATGATTGGGCAACAACATAAATGTATGCAGTATCACTGAGCAACAAACTTCAAAGTGATGGAGGTAGTAAATGTGATGCTATGTATAATGGGTAAATACGAGCAAACAACATGATACAGACATATGAAAATATCCTTAAAACCACATTATTTGTATGTTAGTGTCGGCTAATATTTTTTAATGTAGGTCTTCACTGCATAAAAAATACAGCAAGAATTCAAGATATTAACAAGTTAATTTGTATTAGCATTAATGGATACAATATCATTAAGAAGAATGAGCATTGTTGAACTCTCAGAAGACATAGTAGAGAACCTTTTACTGCACCGGTCAGCAATGAACTTAAGGAAACTATCTAAGTGAATTTAATTAGCATGAATTTGATTGTCCTATTCTGAATGTATCATGAACATGTTGCATGGAAATTTTAAAAGACAGCAATGGAAGATGGTATTTGCAATGCATAAACTGTCAAAATAAATTGATTTGTACATACTTTTTTCTTGGTTTTTGCCAGTCATGAGGTCCTATTTTGCTGTCCATGAGTTCTTTTTGCTCAAAGCTAGCAGTGTACCACTTTGAGCCACAGCTCCATGTCCAGTTTTCTGATGGTTAATTGGAGATAAGAGTCTCATGTACTTTCTAACAAGGGCTGGCTGTGAACCATCATCCTCAGATTTCAGCCTCCTGAGTAGCTAGGATTACAGGCATGAACCACCAGCACCCAGCTGTACACATCTTTTAATTAATATGAAAGGTGAAGAACACTGGAGAAGAAAAATGCAAGAATATGGATAGGTCATAATTTTTTTAAATGGTCATGATGCTTACAAAAATGCTTTATTAGTAGTATTTTGAGAGATGTAACTTAAAACAATCACCATATCAAAATGAAGCCATAAATAAATAAATAAATATCTGAAACGATCAGAGGTAGTAGAGGTACACCATGACTGACACAGAGCAATAAGCTTATATTTTATATTTGCTAGTTAAAACAACTTGAAATTACTTTAGAATTGAAAATAGCCAATGTGTGTACACACGTGCACAATGATATCTATCTAAGCATTCATCATAATTAAAAGAAATTGAAAGAAATAATTTAAGTATTAATCAGTAAAAAATAAGTGAGAAATATTTAAGATTTGTGAAATTACACAGAGAAATACTTTTAATTGGTAAAATTGAATGAATTATATTAAGCTGATTTAAAAAGAAGTATATAGAAAACATCACTGAATAAATAATATACATGCAGAAATATATGTCTATTACATCCTGTGTATGATGTATATATTCAAAACCAAGGAGGATTTTATGTTGTTTGCCCATGAATGCCTGGATGTATGATGGATTTGCACATATAGACCATGAATAATGGCAATGGTATGGGTCTCAAATTTTGAAATTGAAAAAGAAAAGTTCCGAAACAAATATGGACAATTGTTAACCTTTAGTAAGTTCGGAATTCTGAACCTACAAAGTTTGGTTGTATTACCATGTATTATCTCTTATTTTTCAGTTACCCAGAATTATAAATGATTATTAAAATAAAAGCAAACAACATGTTTATCAAAAATAAAGGAAGGAATTTATTTTTAGAGAAGACATACACCATATTAGCTGTTTTCTTATGCTTTTGTCTAGATTCTGTTTTCTATTATCTTCCTATTTTTCTATCTTCCTATCTTTCAATTATCTCAACAAATGGGAAGAAGTATTCAACACCCTCTTCTGAACACTTCTTTTGAAACTAAGCTGTCAACATACTGACATGGTTGCTGAGCATTGAATTTCCTGGAAAAGTTATAGAAGTTATATATGTTAGGTTCTTTTCAAACCTGTTGTCAGAGTCACCTTTACTTGCTAACTACTAACATGGGTGCCAGAACTGCTCATTATCAGCCACTGGGGCAAAACAACTGGTTAGTTCTGTAGTGCTGAGGAATTGACCCTTTTGAAAGAAGTTGCCAACATCCAACTTAAGTATACCATTTTCTTTTTCTAAAAGATGATTTAGAATATGTAATTCAAGCGACTTTATTTGCTAAAGTCAGATCAATGTTTCTTGCCTGGGTTTAACTGATAACTTGTTCACCTTGGGATGTAGAGAGGCTTTTATAGTGTTCCTGTGATACAAGCTCTTGGATTGATAGAGGTGGAAGTTTTTGTTGTTTTTTCTTTTTTAAAAGATAGACAAAGGTTATAGTATGTTAAACATCAAGCTCAACATGTCAAAGGAGAAAATGGATTGAGAATCTGCCGAATGTTTATCTATGCTTCCCTATCTGCTCTACCCAAGCTCATGCTCATCAGACACAATTTACCCTTAGATTAGTTACATTTTTACAATTTTTTGCAATAGTTATTTTAAAAAAATTACATTTCTCCATAGGCATTTAATATACTACTGGCTAGCTATTGATTCTTTCAAGGTCTTTCTTGACACTTTTAAGAATTGTCACCTTCAGCATCTCTTTCCCTTGACTGAGAAAATACGATTTTTTATCATGTGCAATGGGGCTAGGCAGCAAGAAAACCCTTTAGGCTGATTGTACATTTTCAGGATTTCTTGGGGTTAATTACAAACGGGCAGTGTAACAATCTACAGAGAATTATAAGAATCTATTCCTGGAACAGAGGAGAAATAAACAGTGAATTTCCTCAGTTTTGTCAAGTGCTTTACGGCACTTCTTAGGAAGAAGAATGGGAGACAGATTGTTTCTAGTAAAAACAATTTCATGAAACTTTTGCTTTTCTAAAAATCCTTAGATTTTTGTTCTCTCAAGGTATCCTTTCTTTTGTAAAAGGCTGCACACGTGTATGCATGCACACACACACAGAATCTGAATTAGATATTTTATTGACATGTTTTGGAAGGAGAGGAGATTAACTTAAGCATTTTGAGATTCAACCCGATTGTTCCATGGTTTCTAATCACTGCAAACCTGATGTTTTAAATCATTAAGCCATTCCTTCTAGCTTACCAGGGGAATATATTTCCATATAGTTTTCTGTGATATATTGAGAGAGATAAGAATTAGAATTCATTTGCCATTTAATTTTTCTCCCAAAGTGACTTAAAAAGGTCATCTGATGCCTACACTTCGTCTCTTTCTAGAATATTTTCATTTAATCTATCAGAAATCTTTGTGTCAGGATAATTTATTTGACTGGCTTCCTTCTTACTATTTTAGCATCATATGAACAAAATCAGAGTTCTATCCAAATCTTACCAACAATGAGAAAACAGAAGTAATGATACTGAAAAACTCTAAGGTAACATACAATAAATCTCTTTATTTATTTCTTACACTGAACAAACCAATATTATATGTGTCTGGTGGGGTATTTTTGTATTGTTTTGTTTTTGTTTGCTCCTAAAGCTTATTCCATGTGATTTAGACAAGTCTGATCTAAGTGCAGTTTTCTTAAATGGTCTTTATGCCATTTATTAAATTTCTGATCAATATTTTCTTCTCTGCCTTCCTGTCAATTGCCCACTCTCCATTATCTGAGCCTCTGAGTTAAAAGACAAAATAAAACAATAGCTAAGATATAGTACCAACCCAGATACCCCTCAGTAGATGAATGGATCAAGAAAATATGGGATATATACACAATGAAGTAAACCAGGCCCAAAGAAACATAGGTCCCATGGTTTCCCTTATTTACAATAGCTAGTATATGTCTGAGACAAGCAGAAGAAACGGTCAGATAAGTTGATGTTAGGTGAAATGAATCTCAAGATAAGGACTCAGTTGTTTTTTCTTTCTTGCTATTGTTTCTAATGTATTTATAAGATGATTTCTTTGTTGCTTTGTATGTCCCTCCCCCACAGTATAACCCCTGTTTTCACTGTATTTGATGTTGGTATAATTTGTGGAGGGGAAGGGAAAAAACAAATTGTTTAAATAGGGATACA
>NW_012267269.1:10480882-10507571 GCF_000151885.1 Dipodomys ordii
CACAGTATAACCCCTGTTTTCACTGTATTTGATGTTGGTATAATTTGTGGAGGGGAAGGGAAAAAACAAATTGTTTAAATAGGGATACAGGTGGATCCATTGCAACAATGAGATGTACAAGAAGTTATGTCAAAAAACGAACTTTACAACTTTGGCAAGGGTGGGGAAGGGGGGAATGGATGGGAAGGGATGGGAAGGAGAAACAAAGGAGGAGGCAACAATGCTTGATAAGAAATGTTCTCATTACCTTGCTCATGTAACTGTAACCCCTCTGTATGGTATTTTCACAATTAAAAAAAACGAGGAGAAATTAAAATACAAGAAAGAAACCATAGAGAAGCTGAAGTTGAAAACTCCAGAAAAATCTAGAGAAATTTCTAAGCCAAATAGAACAAAATCCAGGAATGCTGAGACAGAAATTTTGTCAGATTTGCAAGTCAAACATACTGCATACCCTCCCACAAGCCCAGTTGCACAGATGACACACAGAGACATCAGAAGCACCATGCAAAATTTCCTTCTTATACCTAGAACTTAGCATATGCCTGATACAAAACAGATTTAAGCTCTGTGAAACCACACCCAGACTTGGTAAACGTTCATTCACAGGGCTATACCCAGAAACTATTTCAGTAATTTTGTGATAGGATCAGGACACGTACATTGTTAACAAACATGTAAATGATTTGGACTTAGTTAATAACAAAATGCCATGAGAGAGAGAGAGAGAGTGTATGCTGATCCTAGGGCTTGAATTTAGGGTTTGGGTACTATTGTTAAGCTTTTGTGCCCAAAGCTAGAGCTTTGCCTCTTGAGCCACAGCTCCACTTCCTCTTTTTTTGTGCTTAACTGGAGATAAGAGTCTTTCAAACTTTACCTGACTGACTGGCTTCAAATGGCAATACTCAGACCTCAGCCTCCTGAGTAGCTAGGGTTACAAGTATGAGCCCCTGGCATCTGGCTCAGAATGTGAACAATCCACTAATGACCATAAATTTTAAAATTCTTTCCCCGTGAAACTAGAAACTGTACAACCTCCACAGCTCTGCAAGAGTTTTTCTTAGAAGAAAGGATCAATTAATTAATTAATTACAGGGGCAATTTAATTATTACAAGGGCAATATATCAGCTGGGATGAGAGGCTGAGCCATGGCTCTGTCTCATCTTTTTATTTAACAAAGAGCCAAAATGAAAGAAAAACAATGAGAAAACAAAAATTAATCCATCACCCATTTTGCCCTAAATATTGCAGTCTTACTATCAATCAAAATTTAAGAAATGAAATGCTTTTATTTGCATTTATTTTAATTTTACTAGTCATTCAAAATAATGGAGGTGATTGCTTGGGAATTACAATCCTCTCCCTCCACCCGTGAATACCTGTAATTCTCATCTTCAGCAGAAACAATTTTACATAGAAGTCTTCACTAGGTGATTTTTATTCAAATTAACTGTATTCTAAAAATAAACAGAAAAAGTCTGGATTCTCATCTCACTGTTTTAAACCAGCCAACTGAGATGAGATTTCCCCAGGTATATATTACATGGATATTTTCAAGGGTAAAAAGTCATGTGCCACTTTTCAATGTGCAGGCAATTGAACATGAACTATATCTGTGGCTTGTTGCTGTAAAGTCACACCTCTGATCCACAGATCGGCTTAATTTAACCATTTTTCAACATGTTAATACATTTCCCTGCTTTAAATTCCTGCTTAGTGGAAAGTTTCCCCCATTGAGCATCTGATTTAATTTTGTCTGCTTGGATGCCCTTTAGGTAAAGGACACCATTCAATATCGGAATTAGAAGCATTCTATTCATTTTCCCCCTGCAGCCAGGGAAAGAGAAAGGAGAGAGTAAAGAGGCAGAGACTCAAACAAGTCTAGAAGCAGCAATTCTCTAGCCGCTGAGCAATGAGGTTTCATATGCTGCTGGAGGACCCATTCATCTTAATCCATCTGGAAAGAGGGCTACGCGCAATATTTCACAATCTAAGTACTTTCTGACAAATCTATTAATTATGCACTCAAACAAATTATTTGCTGCCTGTGGAGAATTGCTACTGGATTTTCTCTTCTGCCAGAATCCATGTTCTTTTTTATTTTCTTCTGCTTTTAACTCATTGCCATCATCAGCATAATCACACCCATTTTTAATTATGCATCATTTACAATTTCAGTGTGGTCACTACTGGAGAAAAACATAAACGGAGAGTTAAAATAACAAGACATTTAATGGCAATAAGACGGACATTTTCAAACTTCTTTCTTACACTTTTTAATCTTCTCTCTCATTACCAAAGTATATGGAAGCTGTTTTTTTCTACAGACTGAAACAAGAAAGAAATAAGGCCCTCCTGCTGTGGGTTTCTGATGCATCCCACCCACGAATTCTTTTCCTCTGTTCTAAAGACAAGCCCTCCTCCACAACTCATAAAAACATAACTTCACGAAATGTGGATGGTATTTGGTAGGAAAAAATAGAATTGCAATTTATTATTATCAAATGGATGATTGCACCCACACTGTAAAGGCTGGAAAGCTTAAAGTATTTTCTTTTAAACTGTATTTTTATATTAGCTTTGGAACTACTATGCGCAATTATAGAAAATTCTGAAAAAATAAAAAAAGAACAAAATAAAAATCACCTGTCATATGGATTCATTTTGGGATGAGTGTCATTCCTTACGTATATATTAAAAGGATGTGTGTGTGTTCTACTTATAAAAATATAGTTATAGATTGAATAACTTACTTGCACTTTCAGGAACTTTTTTTATGATATTAAGATGTTAACATTGTTGGGGAATGCAACTGAAGACAAAATCTTCTCACTAAGAAAACCCCTGGGCAAAAGGTCAAACAGAAAGAAAACTAATTTATTTTTAGTAAGCAATAAACCAAAATCACAAGCTGCCAAGAGATTGCAAAGAAGTAATAAACAGCCAAGCATACAAAATCCATTACATATATGTTTTCAAGATAAATAATAACCAACTAGTGCAAGACAACTTGACATTACCTTTTTTCACACATAGTTCACCCTAGACTTAAGATGATTGAGGAAACTATCTGTGTTAACTAGTTAGCTTTATCCAGAGAAGAAACATAAAATGTCCACATCTTCATTAAAGGGGGATGTTTCCTCCTTAAAAACAAGACAGACATCAAATTAAGTTTCTACCCTGACCTAGAAACTGGCAGGTAGGGAGCTGTAATCTAGTGATCAAATAATTTAATTACATTTCAAAGAGATGAAAAAAGTATGTACTAGTTTTCTAATATCATATGGGGGTGTGGAGAATTTCTTGTTTTCAAGGGACCATTAAATCTTTTGCTTTTAAGTGGTGTTAGCCTTACAACATACATTTAATTTTATCTTTCTTTTGTCTTTTCGGGAGGCATGGTATGACTGTATTGCTAAGGCTAGTTATAAAATCTTGGGCTCAAGATATCTCCTTTAATTCCCACCACCAAACCTACATAACTATACTACAGTAAAACATCGTCATGTCTAGCTCATCACATAATCTTAAAAATCTTCCACAAAATATAGAATAATTTATCTATCTTCTATTATGAGACATTATTTCTAAGTGATCCTATTTTAAATAAGTATTTAATGTTCATTCTTATGAACAAAATTCCTAAGAGCTGGTGTTTTCATCTAATGAAATGAGACAAAGTTGACAAAGTGGAATAATGCCATATATTGCCTCTGAAATCATATCTTTGTGCATTGCACTCATAAATACAATTATAATACTTCTGATACATTAAATAATTGCCATGAGTACATATATCCAGTACTCAACAACACACTGAGTACTTGAGAAAAAGTGATGCTCAAACCTTAACCCAACTGTAACTGTTCAATTGATAGAAATATGGAGCATTTATGCCCCATCTCCTGACTATCAGAGCTGTTCCTTCTGCAGAAGGAGGAAGTGCTTCATAGATGAATAGCCAATAGCTCTTTTGGTGCTGGGGAAAAAAATCATTTTCCCAGTTATAATTGGGTGGCTTAGAAGGAGTGGGCCTCATAGACGAAATGAAATACAATCTTTCATTTTCCTACATTAGAAGGAAGGATGTGCCCAGACTTATTTTTAATTTTCTCAGTAGCCTTTGAAGGTAGGAAGATATTTCGCTATTTTATATCCGAGGAAGCTGAAGCACTACGTAAGTCTTACAATCAAGCTTCGCACTCAGGATTTGAATCCATCACCATCAGATGTCAAAATCCCGATTCTCTTCAGTACTGTCAGATACCAGAGGCACATACTAACTGCCGATGATTTTCTGTTCCTCACTTTGAAAAGTACCTGTGTTCCATTGATTTGATTTCATAATTGCTAGAAGAAAAGCACTGCATGAAATTCAAGAACTTGTATCAAGGGAGAAAGGGTAGACGAATGAAGAGGAGAAGAAGGGGAGACCGCAGTCAAACTTCAGTATATTCTACAAAATTAAGAAGAGTAAGGGCAGGGGTGAGTTGGGGAAGGATGAGTGAGAATGTTGAAAGGAGTGGCACTGATCAAGACTACACTTATAAACTGCTTCGCTAAATAGCAACTTCTGGGGGCGGTGAGGGAGGGAAGATGGGAAGGGATGGGAAGGGGAAACAAAGGAGGAAGCAACAATGCTTGATTAAAAAAAAATGTACTCATTAGCTTGCTCATGTAATTGTAACCCCTCTGTATGGTATTTTCACAATTAAAAAAAAAAGAAAAAATAGCAACTTCTCTGTTTAAAGATAAAAAAGAAGTGGGACATGCACATTAAAAACAAGAACTTACACCCAAATGAATAGATAGCAGCAGGTTTTTTTAAATAATTCAGAACTTTCAGGATCAAACTAAATGAAGTGAGAATGAAAAGCCAGAAAACACACTGCAATGCAAAACCACCTGCTTTATCTGACAAAACTTTCTTTTCCAATCTAAAAACAAACAAAAAAAATCTACCCTCTTTCCAGCCAGAATGACTTATTTCAATTAAAATCTCAATAAACTTACAGTATTTTCATCAAATGTTTCATTTTATTTTCCTGAGATTTAGCAATGATCAGATGCTTGCCTCCAAGGGAAAAAAGTGAAATGGTAACTTTTAAAAAATTCATAATAAAATAGTAGCCAACTTTAGCCTTTATTTTTCAAAAACAAATTTATGTAAGTACCCAACTACATAAATGATGTTGGCCTAAATTAATTGGAACAAGCACAACTGCTTTACCTTTCTTTATTTGAAAGACTGTAATTTTTTTTGTAAAATAGTAAGATAATCTTGCTTTTAAGCTGTCTTGTTAGTACTGGAAGATTATGAGTTGTTAGTATTAGTACAATGTCCCTGCAAAAGATAGGGAAAAAAATGTGCTATCAATACTTGCTTTACTCCTTAAAGGATGATAGTTTAAATAGTTTCATTTGATTATAGTATAGAATTTCAGTCACATCATGATTGGTAGCAAAATAGATCAGTCAATGAAAAGCAAAAGCCCCTGATTTAGCTTTCCTTTCAGAGATGTAGCATGTTATCGTCAGGTTCGGATTTGAATATTACAGGATATATTGTAATATAGAGTATGGATAAAGGATGCCATTTTCCCGAGTATCTGCTTACACACACACACACACACACACACACACACACACACACAACTATATTTATATAGAATATATAAATAAAATATGGTACATTTATTTATATATTTTCTGGAAAAGGATGGTGAACAACTTGTGCAAAGGATTCACGGACACGAAGGTGAAGATAATGCAAACAATGGTACAGCTCTGCCATCCATTCTCTCACCTTTGGTTCAGGAGAATCAAGGAGAAAGAAGAAACTAAAACTGAAGAAACCAAAAATTGGGATAACCATCAGGACTGTCTTGGAGTATGAGGACCATGGAAAAGGTGAGTTCAGCGCAGGGTATCATGGATCACAACAGAGAACAGATACCTTTCCATACTGCACCACATACTTCTGACTCATGTCTGTGATCCTCGCTACTCAGGAGGATGAGATCTGAAAAGATCTGAGAGCTAAGGATCTGGTTTGAAGCCAACCCGAGATAAATATGAATGACTCTTCTCTCCAACTGCCCAGCAAAGAGCCAGAGTGGAAGTGTGGATCAAACAGTAGAGAGTCTTGAGTTTTAAAAAAATGAAGTTAGAGTGTGAGACCCTGAGTTCAAGTACCAGTACCAGCACACACACACACACACACACACACACACACACACACACACACCGAGTGAGTAGGAGTACAAAGCAAGCATTTGCACAGCAGGAGCAGCGCTCACAAGGAAACAAGAGAATGGAGGCTGGAAGCAGAACACACAGAAGGCCCTGGAAAAGACATGAAGACAGGAATAATTGTTCATTAGCAAATGGAGTTTGGGAGTTAATGAAATGAAGAAATGTTAATGGGATATAATTCGTACCCACTCTCCAGTCAAGCCTGGGCCGTGAAATTTATATAACATGTTTTATTCTTATCTTTAAGCCATTGAGTTTCTTACGACTTTCCTTATTTCTGCTGCCAACAAAATATTTCAGACTAATGAGAAGTTTCCAAAAGAAGACACACATACCTGCATCCAGACACTCCGTATCATCATCCTCATGCAAAACAACTCTAGATGGAAAAGCCTCAAACAAATTGATCTCTTTTCAACGCATTGCTTAATCTGCCAGCCTCATTAAAATCATTGAGGGGAGATGGAAAAGGAGCTCAAAAAGAGGCTAAAATACAACTGACGGTTACTTTGTCAGTTTCAGTGAACCACGCCTGACATTTACCAGTGGCATCCTACTTGAATCTCACTTCCGGGATGAAGGAATGAGGATCCCTCTGTGATACAGGAGGAAGTCAAGAGTTTACAAACTTTTCCACACTCAGCCCCCAAAGGTTCCTGTGACGCCCACATGAGACCCTCATTTCCTCCTATTGGTTACAGAAACACTCAGAGAATCATGCTAATTCTAACCTAACCCTAGTTCTTTGGGGTTCAAGCTGCTGATCTGGAAGCAATCTCCCCCTGTCTGTTGAAGGGCTATAACCATCAAAGCACTTAGAACAACGATTCTGAAACAACACACCCTGGCTAACCAAAACAGAAAGTTTCTCTCCAGCCTATGTGCTACTTTATATCATCAGAAAGAACCAGAACAGCCAGGAACAAATGAAAGAGAAGATCCAGGATTTAGCAGGGGCATCTGCGAAATGGGGCATCTCTTCAACATGCTGAAGATGAATGTCTGATGTCAGGATGAATCGTCAGCAACCTGCTTCTAAGCTTCTAGAATTCCATTCACAATGTATATTTGGGAAGAGAGATTGTAGCTCTGCCTGGGTCACATGACCTCCCACACCTCTGCAGGGAAGGAAAAGCTTCTTCTTTGAGTGTGTATGCAAGGCTGTGTACAGCAGGGGAGGTGAAGTTCCCCACAGGAAAAATCAAAGTGCTGGGCTGGTAAAATAACAGATCCCTACTCCAATAATGAAAGGTCTCCTGTGCCCTCACAAATGTCCTCCCTTGTCACATTACTGTGACTGCTTTCTGCTTACTCTCATATTCCTCATGCAGAGCCCTCTGAAGCTGAAGCTGAGCCCCAGAACTCTGTCTCCCTCACTATCACTGCACACCAGCACTGCTTCCAGCTTTGATTCATTACACACATCACTTCTATCTTACCCACCAGAACATGATATATATGGTAATTTATTTCTCTGTTTTGTACTTGCTGCCACCCCCTCATGTCCTATATTATTTAAGCTGAGTTCTGCATCAGCAGCAACCAGCATTAGGACCCACCCCGCAGGCAGAGGGAGGGAAGAATTCTTCCCTTTCTGTTCCTTTCCTCCTGACGGAGGGAGAAAGCCCAAGCACTATTCAAATTTTATAGGATGGCCTCCAACCCTCTGCCAACATCTGTCTTTTTTAGAATGCTGAGTTCTACAAATCAGACAGAGAGACAGAGAGACAGAGAGAGAGAGAGAGAGAGAGAGAGAGAGAGAGAGAGAGAGGGTCATACAAATTGTACAACTGAAATTGAAGAACTCAGAAGAATTGCTCTGGAAACACACAAAAGCCCTTCTTGCAAAGACACTCTTAATGAAATGAAGCACTCTACACTGTCCAGACACAATAGTTCAGAAATTTTCCTGAACAATGAGGCTGAATTAGTGATTCTGAATTAGAGATAATTGTTTAAATCATCCACTTCATTAAGATGCCAAAGGGGTTTTCAATGTATTAATGTGACATTCAAAATAAAAACAGGAGCCAACGTTGCCCTTGTAAATTAACAAAAGTTTGTAGAAGAGGAAATAGATCAAGAGGTTTGCCAACAAAAGCACTGAAATGTAGAATCTCTATTTACCTGGTAGCTTCTGGAGCTGAATGTATGACATGCTTCTAATTGCTGTAAATCTGGCTTCAGAGTGAGATTTACAGGCACTAATTCCTGCAACAGACATTCTCAACATTTATGAAATGTTCCAAACTTGGTAGAAACACCTAAACACCTGCAGGGCTAGGGAGGGAAAGATGCACAGATGTACCAATTTACTTCCCATTTCTCCTGGAAAAATGACCTCACCCATTTCATGATGAGCCAGAATTCTGGAAGGACTAAAAGACAGGAGCAAAATGGTTGAATATCTCTACTCATAAAATGGAAGAAATGTGCCTGACATCATTGGCTCATGTCTAGCTACTCAGGAGGCTGAGATCTGAGGCTCACAGTTCTAAAGCCAGCCCCAGCAGGAAATTCTATTAGTCCCATCTCCAATTATTCTCTGTCTCTCTCACTCTCTCTCTCTTTCCTTCTCTCTCTCTCTCTTTCACACACACACACACACACACACACACACACACACACACACACACAGAGCCAGAAGTGGCTCAAATAGTAGAACACTACCTTTGCACATAAAAAAAAGCTCAGACTTCACTACCTGACTTATGTAACTGTAACCATGCTGTACATTACTTTTACTATAAAATTAAGAATAGTTTTTGCAGGTCGCAGGTGGCTCACACCTGTACTCCTGGCTACTCAGGAGACTGAGATCTGAGAATCATGGTTCAAAGCCAACCCAGGCAGGAAAGTCCTTGAGACTCTTATTTCCAGTTAACCACCAGAAAACCAGAAGTAGTGCATGGCTCAAGTGGTAGAGCACTTGCCTTGAGCTGAAGAGCTAAGGGGCAGCTCCCAGCCCAGATTCAAGTCCCATGACCAACCAGAAACAAAAAAAAAAGAATATTTTTTTTATAAAGCTCAGAGATGGCATCCAGGCTCTGAATTCAAGAAGAAGGATAGGGAGGGGAGAAGGAGTGGGAGAAGAGGGGAGAGGAAGAGGACATGGGCATGATGGTCCTTATTTTACCTTTCTACACTTTTCTTTTTTAAAAAAGAAAATATAGTAGAAGAGAGAAAACAGAGGATCACTGAACAAAAAGTTTTAGAACAAAGATGGCAAAGACTCAAAGCTGTACTTTGTTTGACTGTGACCTAAATTTCTCCTCTTTCCCAAACTTGAAGAAGATCTGCTCCAAAGAAAGTCCTCTCTGAGCAGAAATCAATGGGGGAGGGTCATAGGGTTGGGATGAGTGCTGAGTGATTGATAGGATTGTGTTCTCCCCATTCAGAGAAATGCCTCACTTCGCCAAGTTGATGAGCATTCTGTGTCCCACATGGCTCTTTCTAGAAATTACGCTCTTGTTTATGGCATTCTCCATACTGGCAACTGTCTGCTGAATTCAAATGCTTTGTTTACATCAAGTCTTCATACAAGATTTACAAATTAATTCCTGTCTTGATTTTCTTGTATATAGTGAAGTTTAAAGCCTTACCACAATGATCATTCTGTCCTTTTGGTGTTCTATAGCTATCTAAGAACATAGAAGTTATTCTATGGCATATAAATAGGTTATGTTCATTTCATGGAGAGAGACCAATGCTTACAATTCCCGTAGCTTTAGAGACACTGAATTATGGGTTGGGTTATTGTTGTACATACTTAGCAATGTTTTATTGAGTGGACATGTAAAGCAACTCTAAACTTTAAGAAGATTCCTTTAGAGAGTCATCTACCCTACTGCTGTGTACTGCCTGCTAGGTTGACACAGTGGTCATTTAAATCAGGAATACAACAATGTTAGAGAAACGCCAGTCACACTTTCTTTGTGGTTGAAGATGCCAGCAATTTTATTGCTCTTGATCAGTGCTTTAAAAGTGTATACTCATAAATTAAATAACAAATAACCATTCCCCAATAGGGCCAAGGGCACATTTTACAGTAATGAAGTAACAATGCCTATAACCTGAATGCTGCTAATATGAATTGCAAATGTGTTCAATTTATTAGTATCTATCAATAAACATTCTTTAAGCTTTTTTATTATCAATAACTTTTCTGTTGGGTTAAAAATAAAATTGCAAATGCCTTTCTGCTCCTTAGAAAACTGTGCTTTCTAGTGTGCTGTTGTGAATTTTGTTTTCAAACAACATGAAATGGAGGAAATTGGAGGAGGACATGATTCCATAATCCAAAGCTGCTGTCAGGTGTCATACTGTCCACACTCACCATGGTCTTTGTGCTCTTCCACAACCTATTCTTATGATTATAAATGAGGAATGACACTGAGTAAGGATAAGCAAATGCTCACAAAGACCACAATTTGTTTTTTTTCTTGAATAGTGATTGTCATTTATGTGTCCTTCATCTCAATCCTTTTATGATTTAAAGTTAATTATTTAGCTTCCTCTGAAAACTCTTCTCTGGTTTTCCCCTCCCTCCCTCTCTTCTTTCCTTCCTACCTCTCTCCCTTCTTTCCTTCTTTCCTTCTTTCCATCCTTCCTTCCTTCATTCTGTCCTTCCTTCATTCTGTCTTTCTGTCCTTCTTTCCTTCATACTCCTCCCTCCCTCCTTCCCTTTCTTCTTTTCTTTTTCCTTCAATCCTTCCCTACAATTTCCCCTTCTTTCTTTCTTTCATGAATTATTGACAGAAAATAGTGGCTGGATAGAATGCACATGTGAAGTGTTATTGATAATTTCAAAATTAATGAAATGGGGAAGGCATTTCCTTCATGTTCTCTGTATTTTAAAGGTGTTTTTAGTGTGTAGGGATAAAATGTACGTTTTCATGGAATGCTAATGTGTAATTGAAAAAGAACAGAAGGCTCATGGCTCTGTGAAGAGTGACTAATCCAGAGACATTTTTTTGTTTTGATCCACCTTTCCAAAATTTGTCACCCTATCCACATTTACATGATCTTTATGCTCTTTCACAACATCCATGTATAATAGTGCACTCTGTGTTCACTGACACTACTGTTCAGAGAATGTTTAAATAAATGTTTCCTTGTATTCTCAGTTTCATAAATATATACCCCTTATGCGGAACATATGTCTCTGCCGACACATGTGGCTTTTCAACACTGAAATCTCAGAAGCAGGGACAGATAGAGCCCAAAACTGGCAGCCCATCGAGCCTGCATGCAGCCCAATTGGGTCTCCCATATGTGTCCCTTTGGGGCAACTTATAGCTGTTCTGACATCTGGTTGGATCACTTTCTACCTCACCCTCAGAGAGCAGTGCTTGTTCCCTATACATTCTGCTCAGGGCTCATCAGAGATATTGCTTGCATTGCTTCTATCAGAACTTAAGTCTCCAGGAAAGTCTTAAGTCTCCAGGAAAGTCTTAAGTCTCCACGAAAGTCTTCAGAAGAGAGGTATTAGCTCTACCTGGCCACAGGACACTTTACTCTCTATCTTCCTCGTCTTTTCCTTTTTGTCTTCCCCCCCTCAGCATATTTCTAGGATACTGTAGCAAAACATCTTCCATTCTTAGGTCTCTGATTCATGGTACGCAGAACATGGTGGACATTCTAATAAACTGAATGAAAGCATGTACAGATGGGTTGGCATGTATTATCTGGGGATTCAGCGGACTATGTGGCCCATCACCCATGGAAGTTTGAGCAATCTTTGGAAGAAAGCATGTCTTTGGAGCTATCTTTCTACCTCATGAAGAGGCATCTCTTCTCTCCAGTTCAGCACCTGTTTCTCTGGTTTTCAACATAGAGCATTGGTGCTGATTGGGCCCTGAGTAGGATTATTTCCTTTAGCAATGTTTTCCCTTCCTGCCAGGGTTTCCTAAGTGTCTTAGCCCTTCCAGCAACCAGCTCCCTGCTCCAGGAAGCTTGTGATGAACAGCATTACAGAAAGTAAAGATCATTGCTCCCTCTCTTGAAATTCATGAAACAATGTAGCTACAGTGAGAGACAATGCCTTGAAATGCAGATTTCATGGATTTGTGTGTGTGTGAAGCATTGTAAGCTAACAGTATACTTCTCAATGATCTTTGCTTTGCATAAGAGTTTTTGATTGCATCTAGCATACAGTACCACAGTGGCAGAATTCATGAATATTTTACTTACAGAAGGAAGAAGAAAGCTAGCCTGCTTAAATAGGTTTTATTTTATAAGGTATTGGATTTGGTTTTCCTTTTCTTTTCCTCTTCATGGGTTCAAAACAAAAATACCCACCTTACATTAAACAGCTGCTTTGAAAGTTTCTCTTTCCCTTTAAGTATTTTCACATTTACAGCCTGTGCTCCTATGATCTAATAAAATTAAGCTATCAGGTGGAAATCATAGTATCAGAAAGGGCTGGGGAAGCATTGGAAAGCAGCAGACATCTCGCTACAAGTGCATCTCTCGGGAGTTTGCTCCGGGAAAGAAGCAGTGGGTGGAATTATGGAGTTCCTTGGTCTGTTAAGCTGATGCCTGCCTTCCCACACTTGTCTTCTTTACATAAGCATTTTCTTTTTAAGGCAGCCCAAGACAGCATTGGGAGAGAAGCTGTCAGGCATACGGGTCATATCTAAATATTCCGGGGAGGAGATAAAAATAAAGTGTGCGCCTCAGTGAATGACCTCCCCGTTTAAGATCTGAGCCACTTTATGAAAACACTTTCATTTCCCACCTTCTTTCCCAGTGCACCCTGTTTCTGATCCACTTGTAAAGTTTAGCTTCCAGAAGGCAGAATCTACTGCAGACGAACAGCTTATAGCAGCAAGAAGACAAGGCCTTTTTTTCCATGAGTTGTTTTATCTTATCTAAGAATGTGAAGGAGTTCAGCCCTTGAGGGCCAGTCACTGGCAGTTGGTACCCTAGTATCTACTACCTAGACAGATGTAGTATTTTTCTAATTGTATTAAGCCCATTGTATTCTCAAGGTGTGGCTAATTACTCAAAGTATAACACATAGGAGACATAAAAAGAATGATACCTTTAGGCAACGAATTGTCAAAGTTTAGGGTAGACTTGACTTCCTGGGATATTTGGCTTTGAAGTCAGACTGATGGATCCTACCTCATGTTTGTGAAATTCAAACCACCATGCTATTTTTGAGAAGAAAATGAAACCTAACTCCCAAAATGTAACACAGGATAAATTTTAAAAATGCAAAATATTTTAGTTTGGCTATTCAATATGGGATAGCCTGGAAAAGTAGACAAATCTAAACCTGAATAGCCTTCTGTACACTCTCATTAACCTACTCTACTACCTCTTTCTATCTAATATTTCTTTTTTGTTCTTTCTAATTATCCAAGGCTTACAATTGATTTCAGCTTGAAAATGCCATTCACTGGTCTCTCTCACATATCGGACAATAATTAGAATAACAGCCCACCTGAGCCTGTGGTAAAAAGACCTGAGAGATGGAGCTATGAAAGGAGATGAGATTATCAATGGGCTCCATGGCTTCGGAGAAAATGAGAATAATAAGAAGCATTGTATTTAGGGGAAACTTGCAACATAATTTTGTGTCCCCAGAAGACAGTTGGTATTGCATAGATTTTTATAGTTGAATTTCTCTGTCGAGTCATTTGACTGAACTACCTATGAATACAGAATCCAAACTTTCCATTCTTTGGTTTTCTCTGGCTATGAATGAGATATGCTTTTCCAATATTTACAGAATAGTAGAATGAAATTTCTTAAGTAAGTTTTTATCAAGATAATAATGATAACCAGATGAATCAAGAGCCATGATTCCTGCAGTTATTTAGAAAAGAAAGCATTTGGGCTGGGATGTAGCTCAGTGGTAAAGCGCTTGCCTAGCAAGTGCAATGTCCTGGGTTCGATCCCCAGTACCAAAAAAAAAAAAATACAGTTAGAAAAGAAAGCATTTTCACATCTGAAATAACTGAATTAACCTCCGTCTTTTCTCTTTCCTCCTTTTTCACCATCTTTTGTGTTCCTTCTTTTTGCAAAGAAGTTTCAACTCTAATAAGGTACAAAAATAATGGGGCAGAGTTATTTATAATCAAAGGTGTTTTGCCTCCTGTCTAGTGCCTATTACAATAGTGCCTGCCTCATATAATTCTTTTTGGGAGAGTAATAGGATAATACTCACAATGTACAAAGATGAAAAAGGAATACAGCAGGGCTTAGTAAATAGCCACTATATTAACAATGCTCTCACAGCATGTGAAATGGGTTTGGGTATGTTTTCAATGTTAGGTCAACCACTTCAAGTCCCCATTTCAAATGGAAATTGCTGGGAGATAATGTAAAACCATTATTTAATGATAAAAATACACCCTAATCAGTCATTTCACACTATATAAAATGGCATTGCTACATTATTCTTATTTGGAATATTACTAGAGTGTTCACACTATTTAAGATCTATTGCAAAAAAATTAGGTAAGTATTCCATCCAGAAGATATTACAAATGGAAGAAGACATACATGCTGAAGAAGACATCTTCTTGGCTATGTGGAAGTGAATATGTCAACCTAAGTATCACACTAATATGACTAAGTTTCTTCTTTGGAATAACTCTTGATAAAACAAACAAACATGTTCCTTGTGAAGGCAAAGGCATCTGTATTTCTCAATCCTCAAAAATGCCAGCTATGCCAGGTGCGGTGGCTCATGCCTGTAATCCTAGCTACTCAGGAGGCTGAGATCTGAAGATTGCATTTCAAATCCAGCCCAGGCAGGAAAGTCCATGAGACTCTGATCTCCAATTAACCACCAGAAAACCAGAAGCAGTGCTGTGGCTCAAGTGGTAGAGTGCTTGCCTTGAGCTGAAGAGCTCAGGAACAGCACCAAGCCCAGAGTTCAAGCCCCACAACTGACCAAAAAAAAGCCAGCTATTAATTATCTGTAATAAATGAGATTTCACATTTTGTAACAGGCTATTAAGGCAAAAGTACAAATGTTAGTCTAAAATAGAGAATAATAATTTATCACAGGAATTTTTCTCTCAAATATACATCATTATGTTTATTATGCTTATTCTCTTTCTACAAATATTGTATTCTAATTAGGACAGAAGTATTAACTGGACAATTTATCCAAAAACATTCTTTAGAAAAAAATTCAACAGCAAATCATCCCAACTCTCTTATCTTCTTATTATAGTATCTATTTGCTATTACTGTCAATCTACCCAAGCCAGGACATTTGCAGGTCTACCATCTACTTGTATGCAAAAGCAGCTCAGGAATTCTTCCTCTCATTTTTCCTGCCTTTATTTGCTACATCTCTATACCATCTCATTCCATCTCTATACCTACCACTAAAACATTAGCTGCTTTATTTCTAACTGGCATACTATAATACCTCAAAACTAACTCATCTGCCCTCTCTTTAACTCCACAACCATCTATTCTCCTTATTATCACTCAAATGATTTCTTGGATTACAATCCAGATCCTGCAACTTTTATGTAATACTTTTTTCCTATTGGGGGGGGGGTGTTAGTCACAGAGCTTGAACTCTGGGCCTGGGAGCTGTCTCTGAGCTCTTCAGCTCAAGGCTCTACCACTTGAGCCATAGCACCACTTCCAGTTTTCTGGTGATTAATTGAAGATGAGTCTCATGGTCTCTCTTGCCCAGGCTAGCTTTGAACCACGATTCTCAGGTCTCAGCCTCCTGAGTAGTTAGAATTATAGGCGTGAGCCCCCAGTGCCTGGCTTCCATACATTTTTTATTTATACCAAGTATTTGTACAAAGGTGCTTCATTTTGACATATGCATACATACATATAGTGTACCTTGACCAGACTCCCTCCTCTATCTCTCTTCCTATCTGCCTCTCCCCTCCCAAGCAAATCTAAACTCACACTAATGTTCTATTTCCACACATACATTTAATGTAGTTTGATCACATTGGCCATCTTTCATTATCTCTGGTTGTTCTCTCTACTCCTACTAGTCTGGGCTGTACCCAGACAGGATCTCTTTTACATTCTTCCCATTCAGATTTCGGTAAATCCAAATGCTTCTAATGGATTTAACCATGACTTTCATTCATGCACCAACGGTACTTTAACCAGACTGACTAATGCAGTTATATATTTTGAATAAGTATTCAAACTTAAAAATTTGGATCACCAGCTTAAAAAACTAAGATGTGGGCACTTATAAATATCAGGAGTCAAGCTGGACCCAAAAGATTATATCTTCATTATGTGATTGCACGGTAAATACATGTTTGTTTGGAACCTATACAATAAATTTCCATTCTATATGTTATGGCACATATTTGCCTAACTTTCTATGATCAAATGAGTTTAGAGCAAGTACATAGAGGCTTTAAACACAATTTAGTGATTTTTTATGATTAAAATATTTTCCTCCAGTTAGTGTCTTAGATATTGTGTCTTAGTGAGTGAAATGCTTAATTTCTCTGAGTCTTTCTCTTCCATAAAATGGGGTTAATGACAACATACCAGATTTGTTGTGAGAATTTAATAAAATTGTATACATAAAACATGCTATAGTATATTATACAGAACATATGGCTTTGTTTCCATTTCCAGTTTTTCTTTACTTTCTTTACAAATATAACATTTAAAAGAAGAAAATATACTAGTTCCCAATCAGCAAGACAGAATATTTTTATGGCAGAAAGGGTGCGAAGATCATTGAGTTCAACATCTTCATTTTACAGATGAGGAATCTGCAGTTCCAAGTGGTACACCAGGTCACAAAGCTAGTTAGTCAGACAGTGGAGAGCATAGGAAAGGACTTAGGAAACTCAACCTCATTCATTTTCTATTATTCCATACTAATTTGAGTAGGATACCACGCTCTCCCTCTCCCCCACTCTATTCTCTCTATCTGTCTCATTCTCTCTCAGCTTAAAACTAATGACCTCCAGAGTCAGAAATGCATATAGGCTGGATTCACTTCATGATTTTCAGAAAAAGCTATTCTAGTTGTGAATGGATTATTCCAGAGAGTTCAGGTTTGAAAGAAAAAGATTTGAGCATGATTCCCGAATTTGCTCTGTATTCGCTCAATAACCTTGGGCAAGTCACTTAATTTCTTTGAGCTTCAGTAACCTCATTTGTTAAATGGGAAAAGTAACACCTATCTCAAATGGTTACCGGGAGGATTATATATGAGATAAACTATGAATGCAAAGAGCCAAATTAGAATAGTGCTGAGCACAAGGAAGCCTGTAGAACATTACCTTCCTTTCCCTCTCCCAGAGTCTGCAGAATTGAGCTTCGAAATAACCATAACATCATCATACTTTGGAAGGTTTTACATTAGATCACCAAGTCAAGGTGTAAGGAGAGATAAAGGGAGCCCAGGCAGGCATGATTGCTAATAGAATTCAAAATATCAGTTTAAGTTTGTTTTCAAAGTTAAACAGAAATTCAGGCACTTTAAAGTGTCTTTGAAATAAACTGGCTTTCTTCTACTTCTATTTCTGTTGAAAAATCACATATAAATTCTTCTTTCTTGATAACGAGAGGAAAAAGAGAACTATCAGCAGGAAAATTTTTACCTATGATTGATGCTTCCAGTCAGCTTAAAAGAGCAAGTACCTCAGATGTAAAAATTCTGACACATCACTTTCTGACAAAACTACATGAAACAGTCACAAGTTTAATCCATTAACTCAACCCTGCAAAACGACCAAATTAAGTCTTTGATACAAATATTCTTCAAATAGTTTCCTTTCTCCTTCAATTTTCCCACACATGACTCTCCACACTCAATTCCCCCTCCTACACACACACACACACACACACACACACACACACACACACACTCACACACCAACTCACTGAGGTAGGATTGTATATTATTCTGCTTCTGAGACTAGCAGGATACATGGATACTGCTCAGGTTCACCTCATGTACTGCAGATTATGCTGCAACTTTATGTGAGCACAAGAGAACAGAGTTTGGGCAAAGGTAAGGAATGTACTGCTTTTCTCTAAGATCCTCAGTGAACTTGGAGTATTTTAACCTCTACGTTGAGAGTCTCATTCTAGTTTCTCAGACTACTTCTATTTATTATTAGTTAAGAGGCAAATTATACAAAGGAGAAATAAAAACACCTTCCAAGCCTATTTGATGGCTGAGAAATTTTGAAATAAAAACAACTCCTTGAAACAGTCAGTATGTTAAGTGGAGAACTTTAAAAAGAAGAGGAAAACACCAACATAGTTTTAACTACAGCAAGCCAATACTTCTGATAGATCCTTTGTATATTATTTCTTAAGTTTAACGTCTACTGGTGGATATTATTTAATACTTCAATGTGCAGATATAAGAAAACTAAGGTAAGAAAGATCAAGAAACCTGTGCAACTTCACAGAGCTACAGAAGAAAAGGAAATCAAGCCCAATTTTCTGAATCCAACCATTCTTCTTTCACTGTATAAAATGCCTTCCATGTGGAAAATGGAAATGTCACCTGACATTTCCTTTAATCTCATTTTCTGTACAACTCTCCTACCTCTGCCCCCAGCTCTTTCCTAGATGAGGAACAGAGGACAAAAAATAGAAAAGTTGTATTATTAAGCAAGTGAATATCTATTTAGGTGATAATAGGAAAAAGATTTCAACTTCTAATGAAGTAATTTGCATTGTACTATTAGAAGGTCACAATGCCCATAATGTTCATTGGAAAATTATTGTAAAGCCTACGTACGGTGTTGCATCTGTGACACAGCTACTCCAAGAAAAGTTTCCACCAAATGTATTGTTTTTGTTTGTATTGTTGCTATGCTAAAATCAAACCTAGGACCTTGAACATGCTAGGCAATTGTCCATTTGAAGTTTTAGTGGCTTAGTGCTGAATATACCCAATATAAAAAAGTTATTTAGTTAACATGTCTTTACTACCAAAGGTTCATTTTTCCCAGGAAAATGAAAATGAAAAAGAGAAACAAAGAGAATTTATCTCTAATTTAAAAGTTCAGAAAAGTGACTTGGTAAGAAGAGTGACTGGATATTTTGTGAATTTTAATGGTTTTCTCTAAGTGAAAATCATGATTTCTCTGATGCTTTTTTAAAAATATTTTTAAGATTTTATTTTTTGTAAAGATGCAGTACAGAGGGGTTACATGCTGATGCTTTTGATAGCACATTCTTCAGTATTTGTTCATCATCATTGAGACTAGCTTGTTTCACTTAACATACTATCCAGTTCCATCCATTTTCCTACAAATGACATAGTGTTGTTCTTCTAGCTGAATAAAAAAGAAAATCTATCACTTTTTTCCTTACTTATTCATGCACTTATAGGTACCAAGGCTGAATTTATAACTTGGCTACTATGAAGGGTGCTATGAAAAGCATGCGGTAAAGATATCTCTATAGAAAGTTGACTTTGATTCTTTTAGATCTAAGTCTAAAAGTTGGATTATATAATAGTTCTATTTTAAGATTTTTGTTTTTTGGTTTTTTTTTGTCAATCATGGGGACTTGAATTCTGGGCCTGGGCGCCATCCCTCACCTATTCAGCTCAAAGCTAGCGCTCTACCACTTCAGCCATAGCACCACTTCCAGCTTTTTCTGCTTATATGGTGCTGAGGAATCGAACTCAGGGCCTCATGAATGCAAGGCAAGCATTCTACCACTGAGCCACCTTCCCAGCCCTATTTTTTAGTTTTTGAGGAACTTTTAAATAACCCACAACACACCATAAAAGGACCTGAGAGTAAAAGTAGTACTAACTGGAATATGGGATAGGAAAAGAAAAAAAGGAAAAACAAGGTAATAGAGAATGAATGTGGTCCATTTACATTGTGTGTATGTATAGTAATAAAGGTCATTTTTTGTGCAAGTAGTATGTGTTAATAAAATACACCGTTCATTTGTGTTACTCATATTTGTTATGTCCTCATTTTTTTCCTGTTGCTTCAGTGTCAGCTGGCTAAGAGCAAAGGTACATTTTTGAGCCAATCTGGAAGCCAATACACACAGTAAGAAATAAATCTAAATTTTAGTTGCTTTTATACTAAATCCTTACCAAAACTTTTCCAAATTGAAAAAGGTTCCAGATAAAGACAGAAGTTCCAAAACTTTAAACCAAGGGTAGTTCTCTCTGCTACTAAACAAATGATGACACTCTTGCTGTCTTTGAGTCAGGTGTCCTTCATAATGACAATTACAATTGTATAAAATCCAACTCATCATCCTTCCAAACTGGCATAAGTGACCAGGAGACCTTCTCTGGACTGCAGTCTGAACTATTGTATGTGCCTTGACCATACCCACAGGCTTTCTCACTCTACAGCTGTGGGATAGACATATACGAGCTCTAAAGATAACATGGACAACTCTAGCTCATCTCTTCATGCTGCCCTCCTCTATTCTAGTTTTGTTCTGCCTTAAATATAGCCATCTCCAGTATAACAGCTTAGGATGTCTCCATACTTCTCCCATTAAGTTCCATTTAATATCTAAAGATAAGAATTATTATATGAGATCTCATCTATGCCTTTCTCTTATTATGCATTGCATTATTACTGTTCAATGCATTATGCTATTCATTTGTCTGATCTGTTTACAGATCTGACTCTGATCTGTTGTGTGTTTAAAGATCTACAGATGTTTATAACAGACTGTTTTCTTCTTTTGTTTTTAAGACTTCTATATATTGCAATGCCTGACACATTGTAGGAACTCAATAGAAATGTACTGAATGAATTAGTGTATGAAATATTTCCCATGAATGAATTAATTAATCCATCAAGATCTATAGCCAATGCTTACAGAGCTGGAACACAGAACTAACTGCAAAGTACTTTTCACTCTGCCAAAATAACTATCAAAACAGATTGTAGAAGCCTTAATACATTGTTCATATTGCAGTTGGAAATGGAAAAGGAGCCTTGCAGATTAAGATGTCTAATTTAATTTTAAAAACCCCTCATACTGCATTTTGTACAATTGCAGGTCACATAAAAAATATGTGGCTGAAATTTTTTATCAACCATTGTCAGATAATTTTTATTTTCTTGTTTTTAGGAAAGAAACAAATGGGTCATGGTGAATGAATGATACAATAGATCATTACACACTGACCAGTCAGCATCTTTGTCTATACTTTAAGGTTACTGAATGAATAGCTCAGATTTATAGTAGCTGAATTTCATGACAACATAAAAACCATAACGTAGCCTGAGTCATCATGGGACATTAGGAAGAATGTGTGAATCCAATTGCTATAGATACAGAAACACTATGAAAACCTTGGCTGAGCACTTTGATAAACTAATTTATAAACTCTCCAAAATATATAAAAGGATTATAACCTAAATGCCAAATTAAGGATATATATTTGAAGGGATGACCATATCATACATATTTCAGTCATTACACTTGAGCTGTGTGTTAGACTTACCTAACTAAAAGAGAAAATGTTCTATTTTTCCATTGTTGCCAAACATCTGAATACAGTTTCACCAAAGTTACTAACTGTGAAAGCTCCTTCCTGTGTTGGTAAAGAAATTTCTAATATAGTGAAATTGCCTTAGCTTTCAACATAGATAAACCAGTCTTGTTCTATTGTCGCTATGTTACCTTGGCAAGTTAATTTCCCAGCCTTCTCCGCACATAAAACTGGCTTAGTTATATTGCAATGAAGAGAATGTGTTCACCAACAGCCATCATTTTTATCTTGGGAAGGCTAGCTTCCTTTATAGTTAGTTACTGAATTGGCCAATGGAATAGTGGTAGAAGGTAGATAACTGTGCCACAACCTGGTCATACTCTTAAAAACCACATCTGTGCAATCTATCCTTTCTCACATTTCCTGCACTTGCTAATTAGTCATCAGTGGAAACGTTCAAGACCTTAAAGGGTAGAGAAGCCTTAAAATGGAAGAACCTGTGTTAGGTTATTCAAGTGAATAAAACTTACTTATTCTGATCTGTACTATCCAATCCTCAGTGGCACACACTGGATTGGGATATAAGTGAGCCTTTGCACCATTGTGCCACTAATTCAATTGTGACTATTTGTTATAGACCTGAGTCCACTATGATCAATAAAAGTATAAATATGTGCTTGAAAGTGTTATTGAAGTATAAGATAATGAAATTAAGACACTCGGGGTAGCTTAGTATTAGAGGCTTAATCTTTCTCTGTTCAGACTTCATTTTTCTTTTTTTAATATATAATTTTATTGTAAAGATATTGTAGTGAGGGGTTACAGTTACATGAGCAGGCAATGAGTCCATTTCCTATGGAGCATTGTTATACCCTCCTTTATATTTCCCCTATCATCCTTTCCTCTCCATCTCCCCAACTCCTCCCCTCCCCTCTCTGCCTCTCCCACAGAACAGTAAAGTTCACTTTCAACATACTGTCTTGTACCTTTCATTGTTACAATGGGTCATCCTGTATCCTTATTTCAGCATTTTGTTATTTCCCTTCCCCTCCCCAAATAGAAAAATGTACATACAAGATAAAGGGCACTGGAATCAAATACAGTGACAACAGGGGTTATATCATGGGAGAAGAACATACAAAAGAAACAAAAAAAAACACATAGTACATTATAAGTACTTTAAGAAGAAGAGCAACAAAGATTTAAAAAAACCTCTTGTGTCCCTATCTTGGGGTTCATTTTGCTTAGTATCAGGTTGTATGGTCATATGTACATGGCTTTTGACCTCTTCTGCTTGTCCTAGACACATACTAGTTATTGAAGATAAGGGAAACCATGGGACCTATGTTTCTTTGAGTCTGGTTTGCTTCACTTAATGTAATTTTTCCAAGTCTTCCCACTTCCTAACAAATGGGGCAATGTCATTCTTTCTGATGGAGGCATAGAATTCCATTGTATGTGTATATATGTACATTTGTATATATGTATATATATAGATATATATACAACATTTTCTTAATCCATGCATCTACTGAGGGGCATTTGGGTTGGTTCCATATCTTAGCTATGGTAAATAATGCTGCAACAACCATAGTTGTGCTAGTAGCTTTAGTATGGCCTTGTTTATGATCATTTGGGTAAATGCCCAAAAGTGGGGTTGCTGGGTCATAGAGGATGTGTATGTGAAGTCTTTTCAGGAACCTCCATACTGCTTTCCAAAGTGGTTGAGCAAGTTTACATTCCCACAAACAACGCAATATGGTTCCTTTTTGGCCACATCTCCTCCAGCATTTGTTGTTACATTTGTTACTATGGCCATTCTAACTGGGGTAAGGTGGAATCTCAATGTTTTGGTTTGCATTTCTTTTATGGCTGGAAAAGTTGAACATTTCTTCATGTGTCTATGGCCATTCTTATTCCCTCTTCAGAGAAGTTTCTCTGTAAGTCTTTAGCCCACTTACTAATTGGGCAGTTGTTTCTTTGAGGATTTGTTGTTGGGGGATTTAAGTTTTTGAGTTCCAAGTATATTTTAGATATGAGGCCCTTGTCTGTTGTATGGCTAGTGAAGATCTTCTCCCAATCCCTGGGCTTTCTATTGATCTTGCTAGCTATATCCTTTGCCATGCAGAAGCTCTACAATTTCATGCAATCCATTTGTCTAACCTTTCTTTCATTTGTTGTGTTTCTGTATATTTATTAAGAAAATTTTGGCCTGTGCCAAGGAGCCCTAGAGTTACTCCCATTCCTTCCTGTACTGTTTTCAGGATGTCTGCTTTGACTTGGAGGTCTTTGATACATTTGGAGTTGATTCTGGTGCAGGGTGATATATGGGGATCTAGCTTTAGTTTTCTACAAGTGTTTATCCAATTTTGCCAGCACCATTCACTGAAGAGGTTGTCTTTCTTCCATTCTATTTTTAGTAAGTTTTTAATTATGAAAATGCTGTACAGGGGATTATAGTCACATGAGCAAGGTAATGAGTACATTTCTTATCAAGCATTGTTGCCTCCTCCTTTGTTTATCCCTTCCCTCCCACCTCCTCCTTAACTACACTACCCCCTACAACCACCTCTGCCCTGCATAAATTTTAAAGTTCCTTTTTCAACATAGTGTCTTGTACATCTCATTGTTGCAATGGGTCAGCTTGTATCCCTATTTAAACATTTTGTTTTTTTTCCCTTCCCCTCCCCAATCCATTCTAGTTTTTTAGCTCCCTTATTGAAGATTAGGTGGCTATAGATCTGTGGGTTCATTTCTGTGTCTTCAGTTTTATTCCATTAGTCCTCGGGTCTGTTTTTGTGCCAGTACCAAGCTGTTTTGATTACTATGGCTGTGTAGTAGAGTTTGAAGTCTGGTGTTGATATTCCTCCAGCACTGGAGGAATTATTTTTGCTATTCGGGGTCTTTTAATGTTCCATATGAATTTTTGGATTGCCTCTTCTATTTCCTTGAAGAATGAGGTTGAGATATTGATAAGTATCTCATTAAATTTGTAGATAGCCTTTGGAAGTATTGCCATTTTCATGATGTTAATCTTCCCAATCCAGGAGCATGGGAGGTTTTTCCACTTCCTTAGTTCTGCTTTAATTTCCTTTTTCAGGATTTTAAAGGTTTCATCATAGAGGTCCTTCACTTCTTTAGTTAACTCCTAGGTATTTTATTTTTTGTGTGGCTATTACAAATGAAGTTACTTTACTGACTTCAGCCACATGCTTCTCATTATTGGCATACAGGAAAGACATTGATTTTTGAGGAGTAATTTTGTTGCCAAAGTTTTGAATCAGCTCGAGTAACTTGGGAGTGGAATCCATGGGGTTCTTTAAATATAAGATCATGTCATCTGCAAAGAGGGAGAGTTTTACTTCATCTTTCCCTATTTGGATCCCCTTTATGTTTGCATCTTGTCTTATTGCTGTAGCTAGGTATTCTAACACTAAATTGAAGAGAAGTGGAGAGAACAGATATCCTTGTCTTGTTCCTGAATTTAGATGAAATGGTTTTAGCTTTTCACCATTAAGTATAATGCTGACTGTAGGTTTGTCATACATGGTCTTTATTAGATTGAGATTGAGCAATGTTCCATGGATTCCTACAGACTTCATTTTTCAGTTTTCACATTGTTCATTCATCTTCTCTTTTTTTCTTTCTTTTCTTTTCTTTCTTTCTTTTCTTCTCTATTTTTTGAACTACTAGGGTTTGAAATAAGGAAGGTTTTGTACCTTCGAGGCAGGCATCCTGTCACTTGAACCATATTCCCAAACCTTGCTTCTTTTTGTTATTTTTGAGACATAATCTCATATTTTTGCTCATCAGAACTGGACCATAATCCTTCTACTTACACTTCTCACATAGCTAGAATGACAGGTGCATGCAATTTCATTCAGCATCTTGTTCTTCTTGCTGTGGATGAGATGCAAAGGAGGTTTTTAATGCTTTCTGGAAAGCTGAAATTTGTTCAGTGTTGTAGATGAAGACAACACATAGAGGAGGTCATACAGCACATTCATCATGATGAATATATCCAACAAGGTCAATTTCACTACATCCAGTAATTTTCAATTCTTTTAAATAAAATAATCTCTTAGGAAAACTCTCATATCAGCAGTGTCCATTACAACAGTTAAGACTTCCAAAAAAGAACTAAAAATGTAGTCTCACTGAATAGTTAATGCTAAGTTGATCTCCTGAGAAAAACTACTCAAGAGTGATCCAGACCATATCAACCAAATAGCCTGGGCATTCTCTGTCATGGAGAAATGCTTATACAGAAGTTATGTATGTAGTGCTCTATCTAGCAAAATATGCCTTAATACTTCTGGTTACTAAATGATGCATTAACTTAAAAAGATTCTAAGCTTCCTGAAGTAAAACAATATTATTTTGTGATCACTACAGAATCTCTGGTTGAAGCATGTGAGCAGGAAGTAACAGGTATGACTTGTCTCTGTTTTGGAGATGGAGACATCTGGATCAAGCATCTCAATCTTTTTCTTTAAATCATTTTATTTAAAGCACCAGATAGGAGAGAGTTTAAGTTTTGAGGGGACATCTAGACTCTTTGTTGTATATTTTTCCTTCTTTGATAATACTTAAAAACATAAAAATGAATTTTAACTGTGGAATGTCACAAAAACAGTCAACAGAGAGCTCTTGTCTTGAGATTGTATATGCAGCTCTGATCAGAGCCTTTCTTAACATGTCTATTACTGAGAATGGAGATTTTACAAGCTGGCTCAGTTGAATCTGTTTGGCAGAGTCTATATATAATTTTTCCAAATGACCTTGGGTTTCATATCTAAGTTCTGAAAGAGAGGGGGGGAGGAGAAAGAGAAAAAAAATCCAAGAGGACTCTCCTGAGTGGAAAACATTGTTAAGGTTAAGAAAGAGAGAAAGAGAAAGAAAGAAAGAAAGAAAGAAAGAAAGAAAGAAAGAAAGAAAGAAAGAAAGAAAGAAAGAAAGAAAGAAAGAAAGAAAGGGAAAGCAAGCAAGCTTAGAGATGTGGTGACTGCGGCTGA
>NW_012267269.1:10507916-10514673 GCF_000151885.1 Dipodomys ordii
AAGGAAGGAAGAAAGAAAGAAAGGAAGAAAGAAAGGAAAGGAAAGGAAAAATCTAACCACACCTTCCAACCTAGCTCCAATACTCAAATAGTGTTTTTTCTCTACCATATTCTACTCATACCAAGTAAAACAAAACAGGCCAACCTAGACATAAAGAGACATACATCATCATTTCACAGGAAAGCAACAATATCCCATTGCATAAGGAAGTGTGAGAAAAAGATATTTTTGTGGATACCTTTGGAAAATACAATGTGAAAATTCCACTCCTTTATGACTTACCAGCGGTAAACATATGGAAAGATAGGCATGAGTCAGAACTTGCAGACCAGCTACAGTGCTATCAGATCCCTTATGTCAGATCCCTTTTGTAGTTTTTTTAATTGTGTCTAGATCCTTCTATTTGATGAATTCTGTTCCTAATTTTTTTATCTACAACTTTTCAGGATAGCATCTATGATTTAAAAAATATCTTAGGTATTAATTGAAAGCACCATCACAAAAGGAAATATTTAAAAAGACGAGGCTGAAGAAGTTGTAACTTCAGCTCCAAATGCTACTGCTCTTATATCTAGCTTTTACTAAAATGTGTTCTTTGCATACCATGATTAGCATTTTAAGTCACACAAAAACTCTCTGCAACTTTGTGATGTGTACAACAATACATAGCCTCATTTTTTTTCTCACTATGCTCAGACACTCTATTTTTATACAGACTTTTTTTCTCATTTGAAATATAAATTAAATATTTATGTCAAGAGCTGCCAAAATGATGACAAATAGCTACAGCAAACAATCCTCTTAATAAAATTCTATCATTATAATACAAACTGTTTTCAAAAGGGTAAATGCAAGTTAACTTTCAAAAAGTTTTGTTTCATGATCCATGGAATTAATAACTCACGTCCTGAACACCGAAAATTGAATGCCTCTTAATATTCTTTATTATTCCTTTGTGTTATCATAAGTTTTTTAAATTTATAACATGTCCTTCTTCCCCGTAAAGGATTGTTTCAGAGTTAAAATATAATTATACTTTTGATCTAATTGAAGTGTCAATCAATTACTATGGCATATTAAGTGTAATGGCTGTTACCCAAATTTTTTCCATGTTACTCAAAAATTTATGCTTTGTATCTTGTCCAAGATTTCTCCCTCATTAGCATAAAACATCTTAGAGTCCTGCTGGTAACACTTTATCTAGTGCAGGAAATGATTTGGATAATAAACAGCTGGAAACCAAAATGTTGTATACTGGCAGGGGAAAAAAACAGATTAACAATTATATGAAATGAATAGAAACTTCTTTCTTCTACCATTCCTTATGGTTTTATAAATTAAATTTAGAAATGAAAAGTTTACTGGACAATAATCTTTTAGGTTTTGTTTTGGTTTTGTTCTTTGTTTTTGTTTTTGTTTTTTTTTGTCAGTCATGGGGCTTGAACTCCCTCAGCTCTTCAGCTCAAGGCGAACACTTACCGCTTGAGCCACAGCACCACTTCCAGTTTTCTAGTGGTTTATTGGAGGTAAAAGTCTCACGCACTTTCCTGCCCAGGCTGGCTTTGAACCGTGATCCTCAGATCTCAGCCTCCTGAGTAGCTAGGATTACAGGCGCCCAACTTTGGAATATGGTTTATTTCTTCACTTTCCTTCTTCCCACCCTAGGCATAACAATTATTTCTCCCATCCTCTTATTTCTGTGATTGTTACTTTTACTACTTCAATTTCTTGTTTAGCTACAAACACAGTTTTTCCTTTATATATTTTAATTTGATTTATTTTTATTATTAATAATAACATTTATTTTGTGCCTGTAACAGGACTTTGACTCGCAGCCTTGCATTCTTATTTAGCTTTTTTCTCTCAAGTCTAGTATTTTATCAATTGTGTCACACTTCTACTTCTGGCTGGTTAACGGAAGATAAGAGTCTGGAGGATTTATCTGCCCAGACTGGCATTAAATTGTGATCCTCACATCTCAGTCGCCCACATAGCTAGTATTATAGGCGTGAGAAACCAATGCCTGGCCCTTAATTTAATTTGAAACAACTAAAACAGTACATTTTTTGTTGTAGGTCATGGAGCTTGAACTCTGGGCCTGGGCACTGTCTCTGAGCTCTTTAGCTCTACCACTTGAGCCACAGCACTACTCCCAGTTTTCTGAGTGATTTATTGTAGATAAGAGTCTCACAGAGGTTACTGACAAGGCTAGCTCTGAACCTCGATCCTCAGATCTCAGGGCTCCTGACTAGCTAGGATTACAGGTATGAGATACTGGCGCATGGCTAAAATGGTACATATTTTCATTCATACTTTTGTGGCATCACTGGATTGTTATTTTTCTTTGGACAATTCTCCATTCAAAGAATGTATTACAAAGGAAAACAGGAAAGAAGTATTTGTTTATTTAAGGTCTTATGTTCTAAAGCTCCTGTGTTGAACTTTCTGAAATTGACACCTTTGAAAGAATGGATCTGTGAACCTGCGGGGCTATTACAGGAATTGAAAATGAGCAGGAAAGCTGACAAGTCCTCAGATGCTAGCCACAGCTAAAATTCTGACATTTAGATAGGAAAGCATAAAGCCAATATTGAACTGAGATGAAACCGCATGGTCTCTGATTCACAGGATGCTCCTAACTGCTCACGGGCAATTGAACCTCAAGAGTTACCTTCCTTGATTTATGGAAAATATGATCAAATATGCTTTAAGCAAAAAAGTCCTGGGATCATGAATATTGTATTAATATTAGAGAACTTAGCCACCATAAGAGTCAACTAACAAGAGTCAACTAATTTTATTTCAGTTACTCATCTACAACAGTTATCATCAAACAGTGTAGTACCAAACTGGGTGGGCTGTAATCTAAAAAATAAAAATAAAAACAGAAAAGATATAGTTATACTTCAGGAAAAAAAAATAAGTATCCTGCTTCTTTCTGGAGTCTGTGATTTGGAACAGTGCCTGTTTGAGAGAACAGCTGTTCCTGGAGATGAATGCCAATGTACCAGCACTTTTTGCTCTCAAAATATTTCAAGAGTGGCTGCTTCTCTTTTGTTTTTTAAATTCCATCTCACTATTGGCGCATGCGCTCTCTCTCTCTCTCTCTCTCTCTCTCTCTCTCTCTCACACACACACACACACACACACACACTAAGGGGATAAAATACTGAGCAGGTATCTTGGTGTTCTGTATTTTGGTTCACAGACATTTTGTGTACCCTTCCTGACCTCAGAAGAGGTCCAATGGAAATATTCAAATATTAGGGCATTCAAAGTTTAGACAAGTTTGGCCAGGAGATTTAGTCACACATAGTCACATTTTCCAAAAGGAAAAATGTTAAAGAAGTGAGACATGCTGCCAGGTCATTTAGTTTCTAAGTCAAAGTCTCCAACTACAATACGCATACGTCTGCGTTTCTTAAGAATCTATCATGTCCCACATGGATCCAGTGGCTAGCAAGTATAAAATTAATTATTCCTTTAAATTGTCTTTTGAAAAAAGCTCTTCCAATAAAGGAAGTGCTACCGTGGGGGGAGGGACATACAAAGCAACAAAGAAATATCTTATAACTATGTTAGAAACAATTGCAAGAAAGAAAAAACATTTGAATTCTTATCTTGAAGTTCATTTCGTCTAACATCAACTTATCTAACCGTTTCTGCTTGTCTCAGACATGTACTAGTTATTGCAAATAAGGGAAAGCATGGGACCTATGTTTCTTTGGGCCTTCACTGTATTTGATGTTGGTATACATTGTGGAGGGGAAGGGAAAAAACAACTTTAAATAGGATTACAGGTGGACCCATTGCAACAATCAGATGTACAAGACCTTATGTGAAAATGAACTTTACAACTTTGGCGGGGGAATGGATAGGAAGGGATGGGAAGGGAAAACAAAGGAGGAGGCAACAATGCTTGATAAGAAATGTACTCATTACCTTGCCCATGTAATTGTAACCCCTCTGTATGGTATTTTCACAATAAAATAAATAAATAAATAAAATAAAGGAAGTGCGTCCTGGTTTCCTGGCTCCAAGGCCAGTCTTCAATCACTTCCTGAAAACAAAGCGTTCAACACATCTCCCCTACCCCATCTTCTTATTCAAAACCCAGCTAAATAGGTTAGTATTTATTACAGTACTTTTGAAAGACACATGCAGCAATGAACATAAATGTGGCCAAGAGTTTGAACTCTGAAGTATTTTATACTATTTCTTACTCAAACTTTATATAGTCCTTAAAGTCCTCAAGTTTCATTGGGCATGCAAGTGGTTTAGTTAAGGGCTATCAAAGAATAGGTACTTGAAGAATATTCACTTTTTAGGTCAAGAATTTTATTATTTGCCTGATCTTTTAGGTACTTTTAATATGAGCTTCCTTAAGATTTCATAAGAAGAAATTAAATATTTTTATTTGAAATCATATTATTTCTCTAAATAATTTAAAATCTTCCCCAAGCACTTCACTTCACAGCTTATATTAATTTTTTTGGTTTTGTGAAATTATTTTGGGTTGAATCTATCTTGAAGACAGACACAATAATGTATTTAAATTCTCTTGTCATTAACAACTCATTAATCAATTATTTGAATAAATTGGTCACTTATATATCCTAGACTGATAAATTCATTTAATAAAGAAATCAAAACTGACCCATCCAAAAAGGAGTCAACATTTTAGATGAAAAGCTAAGTGACTACAAACAGTTCCAAAGCTATCCATCACTACTAAGAACCTTCTTTGAATAATTGATATCTGGTTTCTTATAAAATTAAATTATACAATGTTATTACTTATTTCCTATGAACTAGAAGGACTTTTAAAACAGATGAGACACTCATAGTACAATCAAAACTGGCCATCTAGTAGATGTTGAAGAAATATTTTGAAAGATGAATGAATGAAAAAATATTTTTGTGTAAATACACAGTAAGTTCCTGCTTCTAGACTATAAGCTATTAGAAATGATATAGTCCAAGAGTCCATTATTGAGGTTAAGAAAAATTTTTTAAATGTTTACAAATTTGTTCTCATTGAGAACTCTAAAATTATGGATTCCATTATGGATAAGTGAATAACAAAATATTTAGGTCAGGAACACTGGTTTTGTGACTTTGACAGGCTTTGGTTTAAATTTATGGCTCTGCCATCTAAATAATGAGCAATTTAAGTATACAGTTAAATTTCTGAACTGCTTTTGTCATTACTCAAATAGGTATCTAAAAAGCTATTGCAATCCTTAAATAAGATAGTATATAGAAGACAAGTACCTGGAACTTGGTAAATAGAAATATTTCTACACTTATAAAGAAAAACAAAATGAAAATTTTAATTCATAGGACAGGTAACTTACCATAAAATGAAAAATATTCTAAGTGATTTGAAGATAAAACAAGATTATCGCTCAAAGTTTAGAATTTTCTATTTTTCAGTGAAGTTAAAGATTAGAATCAAGATTTAAATATATAATCTAAATGTGATTTCAAATAAAATGTACAACATTCAGAAACTCTAAATCTGGAAAAATATTGCTACTTTGGTTTATATGATTAGTTAAAAATTATATTTGAAGTTTATTTAATATGAAGACAATCAATAACACCAAAATTGAGAGTGACTTTTCTGTGTAGTTTTTCTATGTAATAAGTATAAAATGTGACTGAGAAAATGACCATTATATCTTTTACAGTGTTCTTCAGCATGGCAACTGATCTATCCATTCAATAACATTTAGAAGAATTTCAAATTTCAACACCAAGTTCATTGGTATTCCATAGATTTTCTTCTTTTCATTATTATTTTTGTTATTATTTATTTTTATTATCTTTAAGTAGTTGTATAAAAGAGCTTCAATTCAACCTTTGTGAATCATGCATTTTAGCCACTGTTACTCTCCCTTAATGCCATTAACTATACCCTAAGTTTTCCTAATTATACTGTGAGTATTATGACTACTTTTCTCACCTTTCTTCTTTCCATTCATTTGCCACACCTCCTTACATTCCACATCAAACACATATGTTCCGGCTTTCTTGTTACACTACAAATTAGTTATTCAAAAGAAATAAATCAATGGAATTTTCCCCTGCATATGCTATACTTTAGTTAATATGTATGTGTATATATGTGTATGTTTATGTATATATGTACATGTATGTGTGTATCTGTACATATATGCATGTGCATGTACATATACATATATATACACATTTGTTTATACCAATAATATACACATGTAGATGTATATATACATACATATATGCATATACATACACACTTACATATGACCCTGTATTGGTACAGGTATAGGTATAAATATATAAATATAGATTATATGTATATAATATAGATATGTATATATAATTTAGAGCTAACCCATACAGAAGAGAAAACATGTATTATTTGCCTCTCAGAGCCTGACTCAACTTCACTTAATGTAAATTTTCAAGGGCCATTCATTTTTCTGCAAATTACATATCATTTTTTCTGATGGATGAGTAACATTTCATTATATATAATATATTTGATCATATATATCATATACACGATCAATTTTTCTTGGTCCATTCATATTGAAGGGCATCATCTGGGTTGTTTCCATAATTTTGCTATGATGAATAGTGCAGCAATGAACATGGGTGCACAAATATCTTTACTGTATACTGACTTGTAATCTTTTGGATAAATGCCAAAAAGTGGAATTGCTGGATCATAGGTTTTTATTGTTGGTTCTCCTCTCCAACAATTTTTTTT